>NC_138734.1:2542190-2634690 GCF_965113295.1 Leuciscus leuciscus
TTTTGATAAATCATATAAGCTATGCCTCACGAATTAGTTTGCCAGCTGAACTCAGGTGTTGTGAGGTGTATTTATCACGTAGTCCTGAGGGATATCAGACGACGCTATGTTGATTGATTCCTGCGATTATCATGAGAACAGCTTTCAATATCTCACATAATTATCATAAATAAGCCTAACGTAGAGGTTGTAAATAGTGTAAACGAGCACAATTTGCAAACTATTATGATAAATTGCAATAATCATGTCTAATGACATCATAACGGCCAATGTTATGAAATAATACGACGTACATTTAACTTAATTGATGTTATCTGGCATTTTGTAATGTTTACATTCCAATAAAAACAACACAAATTAAATTATACAGTAGGCCTAGACTATAGACTATTTACTTGTGATTTAGCTGCAATCATGTAAAAATGTTATAATATAATTTACGACAGTGCAAGTATTCCACAGCGACTCTAGGGGTCGCTGTTTGACAAAAACACAATTTCTACTTAGTGTGGCTTTAATTGAAAAAAAAAAAAAAAGAATAGAATATTGTAGTGAATATATGTATATATAAATAGCTGAACCAACCAGTAGTTCATAATCATTCAGAAAAAAGTAATAATAAATAATATTTAATTTTGAGAACATATGAAGAATTAATTTAATATTAATTAAAAGAATAAAATATATTTTTTAAATATATCTGAATGAAAATAAATAAGGATATAGGTTTATAGTTTATGTTTATACAATATATGTATATATAAAATCTTTACAAAAGTAAGTTTAAAGGTTGTTTTTTTTTTTTTTTTGAAGATTTTGAAGTATATCTGAATTTATATAAACTACTGATATTTTATTATTATTATTTATTTTATGGTATAAATGAACCAACCAGTAGTTTTTTTGGTTACATAAAATAAAATAAAAAAACATGTATTTATTTACAAAAAAAATATTATAATATATTTTGTAAATATATCTGAATAAAAATAAATACTGATACATTTATATTTTCTACTGATATATTATATATATATATATATATATATATATATATATATTATTTTGGTGAATATGTTTTTTTCTGATATATATATGTAAATGTTTAATATAAATGTATAAATCAAATATTAATTTCAAATCAATAAAACCAATAATTTATATATTCAAATATATATAGTATATTATTTTCTGGTATATACACAGTAGTTCACGTTCAGTCAGGAAAAAAACATTTGGGGAACATTGATTAATAATAATAATAAATCAATCAAATTACAGTATTGGTATTTGATCTAGTGTAAATCCATATAATAATATGAATCACATATTAAGTAATATAATTATTAGCATTTCTAACTATTTGAATATACAATATGTATATGCTTCACGGAAGATGAATGTAATATTATTAATGCCAGTCCTGGTGTGTGTGGTTCCAGCTCCGGCTCAGGTTCCTGCGGGATGGCCGAAGTACGGAGAGATCCAGATCCAGAACCTGAGCGTTCGCTACGACACCAGCCTGAGACCGGTCCTGAGACACGTCAACGCTCACATCAAACCTGGACAGAAGGTGTCACACACACACACACACACACACACACACACACACACACACACACACACACACACCAGCCTGAGACTGGTCCTGAGACACGTCAACGCTCACATAACGCAAAACCCAAAAACTAAAGCAAAACCCAAAGGTTTGCTAGGGGGACACCTGAATATTCGCTGTATTATTCCAAAATGTGATCAAATCAAACATCTTCTTGCTGATTCTAACTTAGACTTTTTGTGCTTGTCAGAGACATGGCTCCATAAGAACTCTCCTTCTGCTGCACTGCATATTCCTGGGTATAATGCCTTCAGGAAAGATAGAACTGAGGGTAGAGGTGGGGGGTTGCTGTTTTATATTAAAGATCACATTTTCTGTAAAGAGATACAATACTCTGTTGAGAATGACATTGAATGTATCTGCCTAGATGTTATACTATCACCACAGATGTCTTTCATTCTCATTGGAGTCTATAGACCACCGTCTGCAAAATCTGTGTATCTTGAGAAATTGAATGCTATGCTTAGGGAATGCAGTTCAAAGAAGGAAGTACTTATGATGGGTGATTTTAATATTAACTGGGAAGACAAGTCATGTAAAAAGGCACTGAAACAAATTACAAATAGATTTGATCTTGCACAGCTAGTTAAAGGACCTACTAGGATAACTTCTTCATCCAGAACCCAAATTGATCTCATATTCAGTAACAAACCGGAGAGAGTAACCAAATCTTTCAATATGGTCACAGGTTTGTCTGATCATAATTTAATCATTATAGCCAGAAAACTCACTAAAAACCGGTCTACATTTTCCACAAATATAAAGCCATGCCAATTTCGAATACCTAAGAGTGATGTATGTCAATATGAAAATGCTATTAAAAACATAAATTGGAATGAATTACTACTTGGTACAAATGTGGATGCTGACACACATGTGTTTCTATCCACAATTCAAAAAATAACAAAACAATTTTTAAAGAAAAATAAATCTAAAAGTGACAGTAAATATACTCTCCCATGGATTAATGGTGACATAAGGAGACTAATGAAGGAGAGAGACCAGGCACTGCGAACATTTCTTAAAACTAAGTTACCGACTGACAGATATATGTTCACTTCCTTAAGAAACAGGGTAATAAAAGACATCCGAGTAGCTAAAGCAAACTTCTTCGTTAATCTGATAGGTGAAGCTAAGGGAAATCATAAACAAATCTGGGACTCCATAAATAAGCTAACTGGGAAATGGCATCATAATAATAATAATAATAATAATACAAAGCAGTTGGTGATTAAAGATAAAGGATCCCTGGTTAAAGAGGCAAATGAAACGGCTACTCTCCTCAACTCTTATTTTGTGAATTCTGTAAGGATGACATTACACACAAATATAACTGAACTTCTTAGTCCTTTACCAATTGATATCTCTCAACCTGTTCTATCCTTGTTGAACGTTTCTGAATTAAAAGTTAACACAATTCTGAACTCTGTTAAAAATTTGAAATCAAAAGATATATTTGGATTAGATACTCTCTTCCTTAAATGGCATGCAGGTTCATTTACTGAACCAATAACTAAGATAATTAATGCCTCTTTTAAGGAAGAGAAGTTTCCAAAGGGTTGGAAAATAGCCATCGTTGTTCCAGTTCACAAATCAGGAGACCCAACTGATGTGAGCAATTATAGACCGATTAGTCAAGTCAAGTCAAGTCAAGTTTATTTGTATAGCGCTTTTCACAATACAGATTGTATCAAAGCAGCTTCACAGTATTAAATTTAAATAATACAACAAAGTTTGATTAGCATTTTACCCTGCATCTCAAAAATTGCAGAGAAATGTGTTGCTGAACAGCTGATCACACATCTAAATAGTAGCCCTTATACACTGCACCCAATGCAATTTGGTTTTCGAACTTATCATTCCACTGAGACCGCAAACTGTTTCCTGTTAGAAAACATCAAGCTAAAATTGAATAAAGGAGGTGTTGTCGGAGCTATATTTCTAGATTTAAGTAAGGCATTTGATACAGTCAACCATCAAATACTTATTTGTAAACTAGCCAATTTTAATTTCTCCGATAATGTGATGAAATGGATGAAGTCCTATCTTGAGGGCAGAGTTCAGTGTGTAAGGGTGGGTAGTGAAACATCATCCTTCCTGAGTAATGAAATGGGTGTGCCTCAGGGATCCATCCTGGGCCCTCTCCTGTTCAGCTTATACATAAATGATTTACCATCGATCTGCACAGGGTGTGAAGTTCAGATGTATGCAGATGATACTGTGATATATGTCCATGCAAGAACCAAAGAACAAGCCGCTTCTAAACTCAGTGCAGTAATGATTAATGTAAACAAATGGCTAAATGATTCACACCTGTTTCTTAATGTTAAGAAGACTGTTTGCATGTTCTTTACAAAAACACACTCTGCAACTGACCATGATCCGAAAGTATATGTGTCTGGAGAGGTCCTCCAAGTAGTCTCTCAAGTTAAATATCTAGGCATTATACTTGACTCCACCCTGTCCTTCAAAAAACAAGTGAATAAAGTAATGCAAGTAACTAAATACAATTTGGCCAACTTTAGGTATATAAGAAACTGCCTAACAACCACAACAGCAAAATTATATATGAATGCTATGGTCATCCCACACTTAACATATTGTATGACAAGTTGGACTCAAGCAAGAAGTACAACACTGAAGCCTATTCTTTCTTTGTACAAGCAGATTCACAAAGTGTTATATAGAAAACCTAAAACCTACCACCACTGTAATATTTTGGAAAAATATGAAATTCTTAGTTGGGAAAATTTAATGAAATACAGTGACATCTGTCTGGTGTTTAAGATTTTAAATGGTAAAGCTCCCCCACCACTTGGTACTTTTATTAAGCAGAAAAATGTTACCAACAGAACTACAAGATCAGCTCTAAGAGGAGATTGTGTAATCCCTTTTAGGTCTAGCTCCTTCAGCCAATCATGTTTTTCTGTAAGAGCTACTCAATTATGGAACACCATACCAACTGAAATGAGAATAGGTAACAACTATTATACCTTCACACGAAGTCTTAAGGTCTGGCTTTTGAAAAATCAAACATGTGAACATTTTTAAATAAAAAGTGCATTGCATTGCAAATTTCATCTGTAATATTACGATTTAACCTGCTGCTAATATCTTCCAAGTTCTCTGCCCGTTGCCAGGCAATTGTACTGATGTTTTAATGTTTCTGGATGTTTCGTGTGGTTTTATGTTGTGAGAATTGTTCTGTTTTATTTGTTGTTTTATCATGTCTTGAGGTACTTTTTGTTTACTGTATATTTTATAATTTTAAAAGGTTTCTAAACATCTTGCCGAAGGACTGCAGTTGAAAATTAGCCAGTAGGCTAATACTGGCACATTTACAGTAATGTTGATCAATGTGCGTTGTCCTTATAAATAAATAAAATACAAAATACAAAATACATCAAACCTGGACAGAAGGTGTCTCACACACACACACACACACACACACACACACACACACACACACACACACACACACACACACACACACACACACACACACACACACACACACACACACACACACACACACACACACACGCACACACACACACACACACACACACACACACACGCACACACACACACACACACACACCAGCCTGAGACTGGTCCTGAGACATGTCAACGCTCACATCAAACCTGGACAGAAGGTGTCACACACACACACACACACACACACACACACACACACAAGCCTGAGACCGGTCCTGAGACACGTCAACACTCACATCAAACCTGGACAGAAGGTGTCTCACACACACACACACACACACACACACACACACACACACACACACCAGCCTGAGACTGGTCCTGAGACACGTCAACGCTCACATCCAACCTGGACAGAAGGTGTCACACACTCTTTCTTCTTATTTCTTATGCAGTCCATCGATTTCGAAGATGACGTCACTTCTAAGATGCATTGTTAGAGTGTTGAGGCAGCCATTGAAGGTGGCTGTGAAGCCCAATCCGGGAGCCACATGTCCTGCCGCAGTCGGGACATGTGAGTGCTGAATCTGAGGATGGGTGTGGGTGTGGCTGGACACGTTGGTGTCTGCGCTGACGTAGCACAGTTCTGTGTTGGGCGCGCTGTGATTCGATCTGTTGGGCCCCCAGACCACATGCAGAGCTCCATGCCTGGCGGTTGGCAGCTGTTGTTTCCAGGACTCCAGGGTTGATGCCGCAGCTTTTCAGGGTCGACTTGAGGTGGTCCTTGTAGCGACGCTTCTGACCCCCAGGTCTCCTGTTGGCTGCGTATATCTGCCCATAGAGGACCTGCCGGGGTAGGCGGAGGGAGGGCATGCGGATAACATGTCCAACCCATCGCAGTTGCCGCCTAGCAAGGGTTGCCTCCACGCTGCTGGAGTTGGTGCGCTGTAGGATGTCCTTGTGGGGGATTTTGTCTTTCCATGTGACACCTAGTATGCGCTGGAGGCATCTGATGTGAAAGCCCTCGAGACACCGAATATGCCTGCGGTAGGGAGTCCAAGCTTCTGCACCAAACAGCAGGGTGGATACGCAGACTGCCTGGTAGACGGCCGCTTTGGTGAAGGTACGGAGATCTTTATTAACAAAGACTCGAGATCGAAGTCTACCAAAGGCAGAGGAGGCGAGGTTTATGTGTGCCTGGATCTCGTTGTCTATGACGCAGGTGGGTGTTAGGATACTTCCGAGGTAACAGAAGTGCTGAACAACCTTTACTGGTGTGCCATGGATGTAGAATTCAGGAGGTGTAAGGGTGGGGATTGTGGTCTGTGCAATGATCTCAGTCTTTTTGATGTTGACTTGTAGGCCACAAGCTTGGTAGACTGCGCATACAACATCCAGTGTGTGCTGCATTGCAGTAGGGCTGTGGGCTACGAGGGCACAGTCATCAGTGTATTGCAGTTCGTGAATTGTGGTTGTGGTGGTCTTGGTGATGGCTTGCAGGCGGCGGAGGTTAAAGAGGTTCCCGTCCAGACGAAACTGTAGGCAAACACCATCGTCGGGGCTGAGGGAATTGCGGGAGAGGAGGGTGACTGCTGCCGGGAAGAGATTGAAGATCACTGGAGCCAGTACACACCCCTGTTTCACTCCTACCTGCACAGGAAAGGAGGGGGATCGAGATGTACCCACAATCACACGAGCCTGCATGCCATCATGAAACTGTTGTAGGATTTCCAGAAACCTTGGTGGCACCCCAAACTTCTCCAGAATGACCCAAAGGACTTGGCGGTCAATGGTGTCAAAAGCCTTTGCCAGGTCGATGAAGGCAATGAACAGGTCTTTGTTCTGTTCTCTAGCCTTCTCCTGCAATTGGCGTAGTACAAAGATCATGTCGGAGGTGGATCGATCCTTCCTGAAGCCACCCTGTGACTCAGGAAGGATCCTCTCTGTGATGTGCTTGGTAAGACGAAACAGCATGACCCTTGTTAATACTTTCCCTGCCACAGAGAGCAGAGATATGCCACCCTTTTTCTTGTGGATGGTAACAATGTGTGAGTCTTTCCAGCCTTGTGGAACAGTTTTTTGTGCCCATATTATCTGGATAAGTTGGTGGAGATTCTTGGTGAGCAGATACCCGCCTTTCTTTAGAGCCTCTGCAGGGATTCCATCAGGACCAGTAGACTTATTGTCCTTGAGGCTTCGTACTGCTGCTAGGACTTCTGAGAACCTGGGAGGGTCATCAAGCTCATGCACAGGTGGGAGCTTTGGGAGGCGCTGCAGGACATTGGGGTCAGTCGGATTGTTTTGGTTAAGGAGGGTGTTAAAATGTTCACCCCAACGCTCAAGAATTTCTTGTTTGTCCTTGTGCCGAATTGTGCCGTCTGTAGATCTGATAGGGGTGATTCTGCGTTTTTGGGGTCCATATAGTGATTTTATTGCAAAAAGCTTGAGAGTTGTTGGTGTCCGCATAACCTTGGATTTCATGGGCTTTCCTAAGCCACCAGTCATTATCCATTATGCGAAGCCGTCTATGCACCTCAGCACGGATATTACTCCAGTTTGAGCGTAATGAGGGAGATTGTGGATTGGAAAGGTGGGCAGAGAGGGCTTTATGCTTCTCCTCCAGAAGGTTGAGTATTTTGAGGGAGCTGTCGTCAAACCAGTCCTGGTGTCGTTTGGAGGTGAAACCAATTGTGTCGGACACACACACACACACACACACACACACACACACACACACACACACACACACACACACACACACACACACACACACACACACACACACACACACCAGCCTGAGACTGGTCCTGAGACACGTCAACGCTCACATCAAACCTGGACAGAAGGTGTCACACACACACACAGAGACACACACACACACACACACACACACACAAGCCTGAGACCGGTCCTGAGACACGTCAACGCTCACATCAAACCTAGACAGAAGGTGTCAGACACACACATCATAGCTGTCCATCGTTTCCGATGATGACGCTTGCTTCAGGGTTAGGGAGGGGATTAACGACATTGCCGTTGGTGCCACTTCTCGTGGGCGTAGAGGCCGATCCTTGAGCCGCACACTCGTCCGCAGGTGGAGCAGGGGAAACTAAAGGACAGAGGAGCCCCAGCTGCCCTTTGGTGTCTTTGTCTGCGTCTCTCGGCTCTCCGTTGTTGGTCTTTGTCGTGGATTTGTGAAACTACTCGAGCACAGGTAACCTGCCAGTCTGATCTGTCCTGTGCCAGAGCTTCAAGCTGCATGGGATTGATGTTGGAATGCTTTAAAAGTCCCTTGGTGTAGTCCTTATAGCGCTTCTTTTGTCCACCAGCTGCTCGTTTGGCGCCTTGTAATTGGCCATAGAGGACTTGGCGAGGCAAGCGGTAGTCCGGCATACGGATGGTATGCCCTATCCATCGTAGGTGTTTCTTAGCCACAGCGGCTTCCATGCAGATAGAATTGGTTCTCTGTAGGATTTCCGCATGTTGGACTCTGTCCATCCAGGAGAGGCCGAGGATCTTCTGGAGGCAGCGGATGTGGAAGGATTGCAAGAGTGGGATGTGTCGGCTGTATGGAGTCCATGTTTCCGCCCCATAAAGCAGGGTGGAGACACACACAGCATTATAAACAGCAACCTTGGTGCTGACCCTCAGGTTTTGATTTTCAAAAACCCTACTACGAAGGCGACCGAATGATGAAGAGGCTTTTTTGATATGGGTGTGTAATTCCATATCAAGGGAGCAGCAAGAGGACAGAGTTGAACCGAGGTAGGTGAACTGATCTACATTTTTAAGTGGAATGCCGTTTATATGGAAGCTGGGGGGTGAAGAGGTTTGAGAGAAGATTTGGGAAATAACTTCAGTTTTTTTAATGTTAACCTGGAGACCAAAGAATTGGTAGAGACTGGTCATTGTGTTGAGGGCGTGCTGCATGGATTCAGGACTATGTGCTAGAATCGCGCAGTAATCAGCATATTGTAGTTCAGCTATGCAGCAGGATTTGTTCTTCGTGTAAGCCTGCAACCTCCGGATGTTAAAGAGGCTTCCATCAAGGCGGTATTCAAGAAGAACACCATCCTTGTGTCCTAAAGCACAATGAAAAAGGTGAGTGACCGCAGAGAGAAGGAGGTTGAAAAGGACTGGAGCCAAGACACAGCCCTGCTTCACCCCAACATTTACATTAAAGAACTCTGACTGAAGTTCTCCTGTGGTCACTCTGGCTTGCATCCCATTGTGCAGCTGCTGTAGAATGGTGAGGAACTTGGGTGGTACCCCAAGTTTGGAAAGTTGTTTCCAGAGCATCTCACGGTTGATAGTGTCAAATGCATTACTGAGGTCAATGAAGGCTATGTGGAGGTCTGTGCGCTGCTCTCTGCTTTTTTCTAGCAACTGCCTTAAGACAAAAATCATGTCAGTGGTGGATCTAGTCTTCCGGAGGCCACATTGCGTTTCCGGGAGTGCAGTTTCTGAGATGTACTTAACTAGCCTATTGAGCATGATTTTTGCCAGAACTTTCCCTGCGATGGAGAGGAGGGAGATTCCACGGCTGTTGCCACACACGGCTCTGTCCCCTTTTTGTTTATAGATGACCACAATATCGGCATCCTTCCAGTCTTGTGGGAGGGTCTCACATTCCCAGATGTGACAGATGAGGAGGTGCAGGCGGCGTGTAAGGAGGTACCCTCCATGTTTGAAGACCTCTGCCGGAATGCCATCAGGTCCAGCACTTTTATTGTTTTTAAGACTCACGGAGACACGCAAAGTGCCCCACCACGATAAGGTGGTGATCCTTCGAGGCACACACACACACACACACACACACACACACACACACACACACCAGCCTGAGACTGGTCCTGAGACACGTCAACGCTCACATCAAACCTGGACAGAAGGTGACACACACACACACACACACACACACACACACACACACACACATACACACACACTCACACACACACACTCACACACACTCACACCAGCCTGAGACCCTCAAACAGGCCTTTAAAGGCTCTCAGAAACTGAGGACCGGCCAACATGTCCTCACTTTACTCTCTTTGTCCTCACTCCAATGGTCTAAAACTCAAACTGGTCCTCACAAAGATAGTTGTACAAGTACACACACACACTGAGCACATGACGACTGCAGGTGTGTTATAGGTGGGGATCTGTGGAAGGACAGGGAGTGGGAAGTCGTCGTTCTCTCTGGCTCTCTTCAGGATGGTGGACTCGTTCGAGGGTAACAGGAGATCCTGCACTCATCACACTCTTCATGTTCACCGGCCGGTCTCTCACACACGTGTTTGTTCTCACAGGGCAGATTATCATCGACGGGATTGATATCGCCAAGCTTCCCCTGCAAACGCTCCGATCAAAGTTCTCCATTATCCTGCAGGATCCCATTTTATTCAGTGGAACAATTCGGTGAGGCTTTACACAGGATTCATTCCCTAGAAACTGCATTTCCATCAGGTTGCCTGGTCAAACACACACACACACACACACACAGCTATAGTTTGCTGGTCTAGTCTTGAGTGCATGCACTTGTTTTCTCTGTTCCTCAGGTTTAATCTGGATCCGGAGAGAAAGGCCACGGATAAAATGCTTTGGGAAGCTCTTGAAATCGCTCAGCTCATGCCAGTGGTTAAAGCTTTACCCGGAGGACTAGGTGAACCACTGAGCTTCATCAGCTTCATCATGTTTTAACAGTGAAATCTATACATTAACTGACCAGAGCAGCACAACATCAACGAGAAGGATACACTGTTGCTCAAAAGTTGGAAAAAATCAGATTTTTTATGTTTTTTGGTCTCTTCTGCTCACCAAAGCTGTGTTTATTTGATGAAAAATACAGTAAAACAGTGAAATATTATTCCAATGTAAATCAGCTGTTGTCTATGTGAATATATAGTAAAGTGTAATGTATTCCTGTGATCAAAGCTGAATTTTCAGCATCATTACTCCAGTCTTCAGTGTCACAGGATCCTTCAGAAATCATTCTAATAGGATGATTTGATGTTCAGGAAATATTTATGATTATTATTATCAGTGTTGAAAACAGTTGAGCTGCTTCAGATTTTTGTGGGGGGAAAAATTCATAAAAAGACATTTCAAATAAATGCTTTTGAACGTTGTTCATCTAAGAATCCTGCAAAACAAAATGTATCACAGATTCCACAAAAATATGAAGCAGCAGTTGAGCACTAATAATAATTAAGCAAATAATAATATCAGAATGATTTCTGAAGGATCATGTGACACTGGAGACTGGGAGTAATGATGCTGAAAATTCACAGGAATATATATTCACATAGAAAACAGCCGTTTTACATTCTAATAATATTTCACTGTTTTTACTGATCAAATAAATGCAGCATTGGTGAACTTCCTTTAAATGATTTACTTATTCCAAACTTTTGACTGGTACTGTAACTCATCCATCCATTAATTGTGCATTGAATGGTTTTATCTGGTGTTTGATTGACATGTCCCGTCGGCTCTACTGATGCTTTCATTGCATCACAGGCTCATTGGAAAAACGTTCCTGTGGCAAAATTAGTGCAAAACGCAAAATACACACCAATACGTGCATATCACTGCAGTTTCTAACAGAAATGAACACTAGAGGCAGTAAAACAGCAAACACTTTTAATCGTTTTCACACACAATTATGATTACAGGGGCAGATTATGGATTAATAAAGACTTGTTTTCACGCGGCTCCTTGCACAATTATGTTATGACCTCAAAACACTTTTTACCATAGTGCAGGATTTATAAACTAATATATTTTGGAGTTTGCATCAATTAATCAGCTCCATATGTTCAGTTCTACTGACTGAAGCTTGAGCTTGCTGGATAGCTCAGCTGGGACAGAACTGTACTTGTGATTTGGAGAGATCCGGTATGAACCTCGTGAAAAATTAGTCAAGATAAAAGAGCTCAAAGTTCAAAAACAAGCTCAAATGACATGGTTACAATTACGTTTTTATGTCGCGCTTGTTTTTGTTAACACGATCGGCTAGGTTTAGGGTATAGTGTAGGTTTAGGGTATAGTGTAGGGTATAGTGTAGGTTTAGGGTGTAGGGTATAGTGCAGGTTTAGGGTATAGTGTAAGTTTAGGGTATAGTGTAGGGTATAGTGTAGGTTTAGGGTATAGTGCAGGTTTAGGGTATAGTGTAGGGTATAGTACATGTTTAGGGTATAGTGTAGGTTCAGGGTATTGTGCAGGTTTAGGGTATAGTGTAGGTATAGGATATAGTGTAGGGTTTAGGGTATAGTGTAGGTTTAGGGTATAGTGTAGGTTTAGAGTATAGTGTAGGGCAGGGGTGGGGAACGTCCGGCCCCCGGGCCGTAACCGGCCCGCAAAACAGTTTGATGCGGCCCGCGAGTCAATTCCTCCCCAAAAAAAAAAAAAAAAAAAACTTCAGAAACAAAAATCTCAGCAATTACTTTTCCTGTGATAGAAAACACAAAATAGGCAAAGTGGCAAGCAGCACGAGCCCACGAGCCGTGAGAGCAGGGCGTGGCCAGTAGCGCGAGTGTTAATGAGTCACCTGAGGTCAAGTTCAAACACCGGTTTCAGGTTTCTCACGGATGAACTACGGGGGCGAGCGCGCCGCACCGGTTTAAAAAAAAAATAACGCAGTCGGCACCGCCGCACAGTCTTCTGTCAGACCAGATGTTGTCAGGCTATATGTCAGTAAAACTCAGAAAAACTAACTTACTTACGTTACGTTGTGCCAGCCGTTTGTTCGCGGCGCGCACTCTTCAATCAGGCAAATGCGGCGCGCCCTGTATCACGCAAAATACACTACTAGCATGTAACGTCGTGTTCTGTCGTCAATTAAGTATTGAAATAACTAAAAGGGAGATTAAAGCTGCGTCAAAACTCTATGTCTGGGCTTTTGTATTCCTTTGTAGGCTACATAAATGTTACACATTTTGGCGTAGCCCTACTCAATTTTCATTATTAATGTTCTAACATTTGATCAATATTGCAAAGTCATCAAAACTGACTAAATATTTTGTGACCAAAAATTTGAAAAATAGGCCTACATCTAGCCTAAATGATCGTTCATGACATTCTTTTAACTATAAGCAACCCAATTTGTCTAGATCTGTATTATTTCCTTTGTATAATGAGCTTAAATATTGCTGCGCAGTCGTGTGATTTAGTCTGCTTGATTAACATTATTACAATGTATTCCTAACTCTGATATGTAGCCTATATATAAGGTCCTCGAATGTGTTCGAATATTTCACCAGCATCAGCCTTTTCACAGTTTCTATCAGTCTGCTTGTCTGTGTTTGCACAACTTGCATCATTAGGCCAGTAATGGTGACAAGTGACTGTCTTTATGAGTGAACAATTGAAATTTAATTGAACTGATTTAATAGTGCCAAAAACATTGATTAACTCAAGAAAGAAACAAGTTGCTGAAACCAATCTTTAATGCTAAAAAGTTTACATCTATGCAAAATAATCCTTGAAAGATTTTTCATTTAAGGCCATTCCTGTTTGGAATATGTGATTGTGTATTGTCAACAATAAGCAGAAACATTTTGCATTTCCATTTTATAGTGTGGATCATTAATTTCAACATTTATCCTCATTCTCATGTTTAAGAATCTGTTATCTGCTTGACAAATAATTTATGCTACTGCCCACTGACATGCTTTTAAAGCTATTGTTATCAAAAAATGTTGGCATTCAAACACCTTAAAATGCACATATGTAGGTCAGAGAAATCATTTTTTTTTCCGGGGGAGCATGCCCCCGAACCCCCCTAACTACCTCACATTTGAATGTGTGTGTCTGTGTGGTAATATGGGCTGGTGTGGCTACAGTGCCAGGACTGAATTTTTTAACCAGTCTACCCCCTGTATATAGGCTTAAAATATACATTATTCTCTGTATCGAATCATGTTATCTTGTTACCCAGCCCCTGATGTTTCAGGCTCAGCCCCTGGTGTTTTTAAAACCTAGAAACGCCCCTGCTCATTACAATGGCCCTTAAAGAATGTTAAAAAATTGTAAATGGCCCTTGATAGGAAAAAGGTTCCCCACCCCTGCTCTAAACCTACACTACACCCTAAACCTGCACTATACCATAAACCTGTACATATATATATGTATATCTTTTTTTTTATGAGGTTAAGTGCTCACAGAAGAGAAGAGTTTTCAGCTCTTCACCTACAGGGTATAGTGTAGGTATAGGGTATAGTGTAGGTTTAGGGTATAGTGTAGGCGTACGTTATTTTAAACATGATGGAGCATTAATCTGTCAGCGCCACTCACTGGACATTTCAATTCAGAACTGCAGTGATACGTACAAACGCAGACATAATAAAACGTTGCCATATTCACGTTTATCTGTTCTGTAAAAAAATCAAAACACTTTTAGCGCCACTCACTGGACATTTCACTTTGAAACTGTCGTGTAACGTTCAGGACACAACGTATTTGCGCTTTGCAAAAATGTTGCCACAGGTATGTTTCTCGAATGAGCCTTAGTTATTTTATTGTGCATCACATGTTTTTATGTTGGTCTGGTGTTTGTCTGTCGCTCCTCAGATGCGTTTATATGGTTTATTTAGTGTGATCGCTCCTCAGATGCGTTTATTGTGCATTGAATGGTTTAGTTAGTGTGATCGCTCCTCAGATGCGGTGGTGACGGAGGGCGGTGAGAACTTCAGTCAGGGTCAGCGTCAGCTCTTCTGTCTCGCTCGAGCCTTCGTGAGGAAGAGCAGCATCCTCATCATGGATGAAGCCACTGCATCCATCGACATGGCCACAGTGAGAACACAGATCACACACACGGGGACATGTGACCCTGCACCATTTTGTCAAATTGAGACTTATACAGCATCTGAAAGCTGAATAAATAAGCTTTCCATTAATGTATGGTCTATTTGATCTATACTTAATATCCTAATGATTTTTGCCATAAAAGAAAAATGGATAATTTTGACCCATATACAATGTATTGTTGGCTATTGCCACAGATATACCCGTGCGACTCGAGAGTGGTTTTGTGGTCCAGGGTCACATATTTTGTCAGGGGGGTGCTGGGGTATTTTAAACAAAATCCTAATATTAAACAGCCCAAACTAGAAGATGAACATACAAATAAATTAGGACAAAGCTACTCATGATACATTTTAAAAACACAGCACATAAATCTGCAACTTACCTTATGAAACTCGCTCAGGAGTTTGAACGGGGGAAAACGCTAGATCTCGAGGAGCGTTTTAGTCGAACTCATTTTAACTTGAGCAAGAGACGCGAGCGCAACAGCTAAACATGGCTAGCGCGTTCACACTGAAAAACAACGGAAAAGTAGCAGAGTGGAATGGAAGAACACGTTCTGTGTGAACAGCCCCTAATGCTGATGAAAGCTTTAATGGAGACATCTTTATTTAGTTTTTCTCATGCATTAAATCAGTTCTGAGATGCCGGTCCTCGACCAGCGTAATCACACACTCACTCCATGCCAGATCGGCTTTTGAAATAGCCTATATTCATTTATCAAAGTCATAAAACCATATTCGACAACATATAACTCACATTATACAACAACATTAACATATAAAATGAAAAGCTCAGCACCCCTAGTTCCTGTTGAACATCTCATATCGGTTTTCTTCATGTAAAGTTGATCTGATGTCATCTTTTGCTGTTATAGGAGAGTATTCTTCAGAAAGTGGTCATGACGGCGTTCGCTGACCGAACAGTGGTGACCATCGCAGTGAGTATCTGCAGCTCTCTTACTACAATTATTATTTTATTATTTATTAACCTTTATTTAACCAGGCGAGTCACTTCAGAACAAGTGAAATCTAAATCACTTTAAAATCTATAATCTAGGGCTGCCCTCAACTAAATGTGTTTCTAGTCGAATAGTCGTCGTTCATTTAAGCCGTTATTCGACTAATCGCACGATTATATTAATAAGCCATGAATCATAATAATAATAATGCGCCTTTAATTGCCTATATAAAATACAGAGCCTAATCCGTGCTCAAATGCACACATAAAGCTCGAAGCGCACCGGCAAATGTAATGATTATTATTGTCGTGAAAAAAACAGGAGGAGACTGTCTAAACATTTACATTTATTAGTAATGTTTTCTGTTTTCGGCTGCAGAGATTAAGTCACGATGCTCGTCATCTACGCCTACATACTCGTTTCATATGGATTACACGATCTCAGAATATTTATTTTCCATTTTAATCGTTTATTCAAATGTAGACATTTCAAGCTTTCTATAGATATATGTCTCATGTCTGTGAGGCGAGTATACACTGAGTCTCGGTTCATTCATGTGATCATGTTCACTGAGACCGAATCGACAGAAAGCAACATTATTTTACAAAAGCACAACCTTTTGTTGTTTTGTTATTGTGAGTTAAAAAAAAATAAAAGTAGACTCTTTACAGGTTGCATTACTCTTATCTGTATGACCAAAAATGACAGAGTATTTTAAGTTAAATGCAAGTGATCACGCATGAATGTCATGCATTAACATACACACACACTTAGATATACATCTAATTATAGCGCACATTTGTCTAGGTTAGCATTAGAGCGAGCGGACTTGTAAAGTTGCTACTAATATTTCAAGTGATAAGCCATATTTGAGGTTGATGAATGATATAATAAATAAACTAATGAAATCTTAGTCAGCCAAGCCTCTTCTAGTGGAGTAACAGGGCAGCCCTACTGTAAAGCACAGCGTTTATTACACTGAAACCTTATTACACTGAAACTTTATTAAACTGAAACTGCTGTGTGTGTCGTTCAGCACCGCGTTCACACTATCCTGGGCTCGGACGCGGTGATCGTGATGAAACACGGTGGGATCGTGGAGTACGATGAACCTGACGTGCTTCTGGAGCAGAAGGACAGCGTTTTCTCCGCGTTTGTAAGAGCCGACAAATAAAGATGTTGATCATGGAGAATTTCGATCTTTATGGCTGTAAATGGTTTGTATTCATTTCTTGTAAAATAATAAAATGCTGAATTGCACAATAATCTGCATATTGGTGATCTTTAGCGAGGCTCTATTGAAAGAACTAAACTAAATAAAAATGTGCTGTATTTGATTTTTATTTTATTTTTAAAAATAAAATGGCCCTTTTTCAGACGTGTATCAGTGACTTCAGGACAGGGTTTCAGTTTTACATTTACATTTCAGATATACATTTTTACATTCTTCATGTATTAAGACCCAATTTATATGGTCAAAAATAAGAATTATAAATGTGTACATTTCAGTTTAGAAATTATTATCATTTAAAAAAAAAATCTACTGTTAGATTTTATTTTATTCCATTTATTTTAGCCACTTACTAATATCATTTTGTTTTATCTAATAGTTGGTATTGGTTTTAATTTACATAAAATGTGTATTTTAATCTATTTATTTCAATATTTTATTTACTTAATTTTAATTAATTCATTTTAGTCATTTATTATTAGCAAAACAATCATAATATTTGGTATTTGTTTTATTAACTTATATAACATTTGTATTTTATTCTTTAAATAAATAAATAAAAGATTAAATTGAATTAATACAATTAATAAAACAATTTTGCTATTAACAAATGAATAAAATCAATAATCTAATATTTGGTATTTATTTTATAAATTATACCAAATTTGTATTTTATTCTATATTTATTATTGTTGTATTATCAATGACCTGTACCTACATTATGAAGACTATGAGTGCAGTCTTTATACAATTTTAGTCTACATGATTCAGATTATTGCAAAAGCATGATTTATTTAATCAAAAACACATGGTTTTAAACGCATTTAGTGTAAAAAGTGCCACACTTTTTCCGCAGCCTTTGTTATTTTTTAGACGTTGTGAGCCATGAACCAAACACACCAGCGTGAGGCCAATCCCAACATTACAAACTTTGATTTAAAGCAAAAAAGCATTCGGAAAACTGATCAACACAAGCATGCTTTAACGTGGGTTTGGGCGGAGCTCTGTCGGTTTCGATTCTCTGATTGGTGGAGAGGAGATGTCTCTGGAGGATCATGGGTAATGTAGTTTTTCACCAGGAGTTCCACTGATAGCTGAAATCACCTCAAATGACCCAAACACATGAAACTGAGTTCACTCATGAAAAAGAAGACACTCAATACCATAGTCTGTGACTTTTAAATATTTTATTAGGTTATAATTTGCAGAGCTTAAAATATTAAATCGCTTTTAACTTAAAGTATTATTAAAATACATAAAACAAAAAGCCAGAACTGAGGAGCCCTGAAAAAACAAAAACAAAAAAAAAAACTAAAAAGAACAAGAAAACAAAGAAATAAATTAAATAAAAGGAAAAGGTCCGATGATCATCTCACACAGAGTTCATCGCGACACAACTCCTCCGAACAGCGACGAAGGAAAAACCTAAAACATCCATCACTCGCTCTCTCTCTCACTCGCTCTCTCAGTCACTCGATACGATAATAATAATAATAATAATAATCTTTGCGATCAGTACGTAGAGACTAAGTGTACATTCTTTTCCGTTCGCAAATCGTCTTTTCGTTACGAGGCTAGTCGTGACAGACCCGAGACGCGTTTCCAGAGACTCACCAGCAGACAAGGCCAATGTCTTTGTCACTCGAGAGAGAACACACACACGAGCCCAGACGCCGAGAGAGAACACACACACACACACACACACACACACGAGCCCAGACGCCCAGACGCTCCTCTACAGTGGTTAACATGCTAACATGATGCAACACAAGTCTATCCCGCTTACGGATGATGGGAACTGCTATATGATGAGTAAAGTGACACCGAGAGGCTAACGGGTGAGCAGGTAGCATTAACAGCTCTCTCAGATCCTGAGTGCAAAAGCCTTGAACACACACACACACGCACACACACACACCCCTTTTACCCTATAAAAAATGAGAAAGAAACCTTTATACCGTACGAGGACCAGGCCAACACCCTTATTAAACCAAGAGAGGGGGAAAGTGCTGCTCGTATGAAGCAAAGGGAGGGCGCTCTGAGAAACTAAAACTAAAAAGAAAAAGAAAACAAATAAATTAAATAAAAGGAAAAGGTCCGATCATCTCACAAAGAGTTCATCGCGACGGAGGAAAACCTAAAACATCCGCCACTCTTCCTCTCGCTCTCTCAGCCACTCGACGACAGTGATGATCTTCGCGATCGAGAGACCGAGTGTACGTTATGTCGGTTCACGAAGCGGGAACGTCGGGAGGGAAAGGGAAAAGCATCTTGGTTAAAGGGTTGCACCTCGGAGGTCCTTCGGCCCGGTGTGAGCGCTCCTGACTGGGTCCTAAAGACATCAATGTTCAGTAAGGGTGAAGGCTGGAGTCCCAGCGTCTCCGGAGCGCTGCTGTGGTCCTCCGGCTCCGGCGTGGCACAGCTTCGGCTCCAGCGCGGGCTCATCTCTCGCTCACGTGGTTCTGTGGCGCCGGAGGCAGGGGCGTACACAGCGCCTCCGTCAGGTCCTCCATTATCGACGTCTCCTTCGGGTCCATCAGGTTGAATTCCCGTATAAACACCACGAAGTGTGTGTACAGTGTGTTCAGGTGTCCGTGCAGGTCCATGGCCACCGTCTCCTTGTAGTGGGACCAGTAGATGTGCGCCAGGACGTGGAACAGATACCTGCAGATCTTCTTCACCAGCGAGTCGAAGGTGTTGGGGAACTCTTTGCCTGAGGACCACACACACACACACACACACACACACACACACACAGATGTTTTAATGCACAACACTTTATTTATATCAGCTCAATGAAATTAAGAGCATTTTATTATATATATATATATATATATATATATATATATATATATATATATATATATATATATATATACACATAATAATGTTCAAAAGGTTGTGGACAGAATGATTTTCAAAGCAAGACTGCGTATATTTGATCATAAATGCTGCAAAATAGTGAAATATTATTCTAATGTAAATCAGCTGTTGTCTATGTGAATATCTAGTAAAGTGTAATTTATTCCTGTGATCAAAGCTGGATTTTCAGTATCATTACTCCAGTCTTCAGTGTCACATGATCCTTCAGAAATCATTCTAATATGATGATTTGATGATCAACAAACATTTATGATTATTATAAATGTTGAAAATGGTTGAGCTGCTTCATATTTTTGTGGAAACTGCGACACATTTTATTTTTCAGGATTTTTTCATAAACGGGAAGTTCAAAAGAGTATTTATTGGAAATAGAATATTTTTTTTAATCACTATAAACGTCTTTATGGTCACTTTTGATCAAGTTAATACATCCCTGATGAATAAAAGTATTCATTTCTTTTATAAAACATAGATATATTACTGACCCCAAACTTTTATATTCACTATCATGATAAATCAGATTATATATTTTTTTAGAAATTCTATATTAGATTATATATTTAAGAATATTAGTTCCCATCCAGGCTTGGAAGTCACAACGTCACACTGTTGCTGTTTAGATGTACAATATTTAGCAAACTACAGCATTTAACTCAACTTATTAAACATTTATCCATGCCACTGTCCACATGTATGAGTGCTTGAAAGATATTTACTAAAATTGACGATTTGCTTTTAAATAAACAAAACAGAAGTGAAATATATTGTGTTTGATCTCGAATAAAGCCTCCGTGTGGCAGTGTCCTCCTCCAGCCTGCAGGGGGCGCTAGAGACCCACTCACCGTATTTAGTGGGAAAGATGTCCTCGTCCGTCACCAGCTTCTGGACTGAACTCATCACGAAGTCCACGTACTGAGGAGCTGTGCACTTCGTCTTCTTCCCTTTCTCATCGTACCAGAAATACGTCCTGAGAGAGAGAGAGAGAGAGAGAGAGAGAGAGAGAGAGAGAGAGAGAGAGAGAGAGATAGAGATAGAGATAGAGATAGAGATAGAGATAGAGATAGAGATAGAGATAGAGATAGAGATAGAGATAGAGAGAGAGAGAGAGAGAGAGAGAGAGAGAGAGAGAGAGAGAGAGAGAGATAAAGCTATATAAATCTAAAACCAGAAATCACATGACCCATTCTTCAATCACTGATCTGTCTCCAATAGTTACACACACACACACATTACGCTGTAAACGGATGTTGATCTCTCCACTCATCATCTGTCAGTCACACATCGCCTCACACACTTTCTTCTCTGTGGTTGTTCATTAACCAAACTGTCTGATAGGACCATTTCCCATAATGCTTCAGTAAACCCTTGAGTTCCTGCCCTTTCCCATCAGCACACACACACACACACACACACACACACACACACACACACGTGACCCACTTACAGTCAGTGTCGAATCATAAACATAACGCATCCCTGGCACAACAATAAAACACATCAGATTAAAAGCAGTTATTAGTTCTAGCATCATTACTCCAGTCTTCAGTGTCACATGATCCTTCAGAAATCAGCATAATATGTCATTTTTATGAAAATAACGTTGAAAAGAACAACATTTATTTGAAATGGAATATTTTCTAACATTATAAATGTCTTTACAATCACTGTTCATCAATTCACAGCATCCCTGAAAACTTTAAACACTATTTTCTATACAGACTTACAGTGTCGTATCATAATCATCATTACTCAAATACACTACATTACTATTTTTTTTGTTTTGTTGCATTTTATATTGGAAAAAATAAATAAACATTTAGCACATTTTGAGAAATAATAGGAGATATAATAAAAAAATGATATTAAATATAAAAAATATAAATGATAAAAATGAAATATGAAAATGTTGTATAATTATACAATTTATTTTCAAGAAATAATAGGAAATATTATACAAAAGCAACAATAAAAAAATAAAAAGTAATAAGTTAAAAGAAATGTTGTATTTATCAGTAAAGCATTTTTTTTTCCATTCTCTCCCGAGGTCACGACCTCACCCACAGGTCACGCCCTCACCCACAGGTCACGACCCCTGAGGGTCTCCAGTCGCAGAGCAGTGTCGAGTGGCGGCTGCGCAGGCTCAATAATGGATCAGCGAGTGCGTGTGAATAATAGATACTCACGTGTTGCATGCGGTCATGGCTGCGCACGTGTCTCCGGTGCAGAACTCAGAGATGGTGCTGTACTGGAGGTTGATGAGGTTGAAGAACGTCGTGGCTGAAACATCACACACACGATTCAGAGATTACAGATCACAGTATCACACCCGTCACGATCATGGACTCTGTGCTGACGGTCATTCCAGACAAATAACTGCTAATTATGATTTCATGTCTCTGTAAGCCTAATACATTATTTATTTACTTGGGCTTGAATAAAATATTACAAAATTATGATAAAATAGGCCAATATTATTTACTTTAATGCTATGAAAATTAATAATCTGATTAAACGAGCAAACACACACACACACACAAATATGACTGAAATTTAAACTGCACAATTATCTCAATCGTCTCAATATTAATTGTGATTACATTGAATATCCTCAATCATACGATTAATAAATAATCATGACAGGACTACAGCAATATTTCAGCAATTAATCATTTGGCAAAGAAGATTAATACCTTTGTGCTCCTCATTAAAATATGCATAAACAATAACTACCTTTTAAGTGACTTTACAATTTACTACGTGTAATAACCATTTTTCTTAAATCTTTACATATTTTCTTACATTTTTATAAATGGATGCAAATTTGCACATTTTATAAAATGTACATACATATTAAAAAAATTTACATTATAATAATTGTTATTTGTATGTTCAAAAATGCATTTATAAATATTTATATATGATAAATATATATAACTTATGTAAAAGTATGCAGCTTATGCATCAAATCTGTGCCAAACGTGATCTCAAACGGTAGAATAATCTCAAACGGCCAACGATGATCCTGTGGTTTTGTGCAATAAAGTTATTAAATATGTAGAAATATGATCGTAGAAATAGAGTCCAATGTAATGGATAAAATAAGAGTGAAATAATCAACTGTGTTTCCATTTAAAATATCAGGGTCGTCTCTGCGACTGTACTTCAACAATCATCTCTGACGGAAATCTCAAACCCAAAAGAATTTCATATATTCTTCTGTGTGAAAGGCATGAAGTGTACAGATCCACAGCTGTAACATGAACTGATCCGGAGGAAAGGCTTCAATTAGCCATAAAAGGCAGTGATTTGGTTTAATAAGTGCTTGTGGAATCTGAAAGAGCATTAGCGTTTCCTAAATTAAGCCACACTTCATGGTTTTTTCACATATGTTTTCTTTCAGGATAAAATCGGGGGAAATGCAGACAATGGTGCGGTTCGTGGGCGCCGGAATGTTATTATTCTGTGCTGGTTTATCATACAGTTATGCAACAGAGAGATGAAATCAGACATTCCCTCTGATGAACAGAAGAGATGTTTTCAAAACACACAAGAAACCAGACACAACAACGGCAGACAGTCGGCCAGGGTTAGGGTCAAAGGTCGACACTTTTCCCACATTACACGATTTTTTTTTAAAGAGGTAAAACTCTAGTAATTCTATCTCACAGATTTACAGTGCTGATCTTGGATCACTATTTGACTTTTAGATGCAATTAGGGATAAACGATATGAACATTTTGCCCAATAATGATAACCGATATTTTTCTATATTTGAAAGCCGATAACCGATATATAACCGATATATTTGCAGATAAATAAAAATATATATTTTTATATAATTTTTGAGAGCCTGATAATAAAAACAAAAGTCTCACCAGTAAAAGTCGTGTTCCAAACACACAATTATGATGTTCTCATTATAGTTTTATGCAGCCGATATGACAGACTTGCGCCGCACATGTTGTACTTCACTGTATTTTCCTTTTTTTAAAGTGATTCCAATCATATTTCAAGCAATTCAAAACCATCATGATGAACAGTGCGCATCTGAAGCATCTCGGCTGAAGGAAATAACACATTATTTATCGGCTTTAATATATCGGCCAAATTTTCTTATCGGGCCGATAACGATAACATTAAAAATCTAAATGTATCGGCTGATACCGATATGGTGGCCGATATATCGTGCATCCCTAAAGTGTATATATATATTTTTTGATTTTTAACTATATTTTGCAGATAATATCATATTAATAATGCAATAAAAGGCAACTTAAGTGCACTTAAAGGGAGTCGACTTTCATAACGCATTTAAGTACATTTTTAACAAGTGCACTTTGTAATATCAAGTTAAACAGTAAATATAATGAAACGGCATTCAGGACATGATCTTTCACGAAAGAGAAGTGAAAAGAAACACAAATGCAGCAGTGTAACTTTAGTTCAGTCTTGATTCTGTTTCTGGTCATGTGACGTGAGACACGTACTGTTGCTGGCGAGCCACTCGTTGAGGTCGATCTCCCTCGGCAGGACCACCAGCTCCTTCAGCTCGAAGTCCACGACCCTCACTTTGGTGTATTCGGCCTCCAGGTAATGCTTCTTCTCCTCGGTGGGCGGCTTCTTCCCATTGGGCTTCCCTTTACCCTTCCTGAACGGGACAGAACAAGGCAAAGAGGTCAGAAAAACACTGAATATATATACTGCACATCTTCAGTACTGACTGAGTGGACCTTTATATGGAGAGATGGCTATTCAGAGGTGGACTTGTACTTGGGGGAGCAATGGATCGCAGATGATCCGTACGGACTCACGGTTCGACACACATGTGATTCGCGGATTAACTGATACATTTAACCATCATAGAGTGAAAGTTTATCATTTGGACGTGTTTTGTCATGCCAAGTTACACAGAGAGAGAGAGAGAGAGAGAGAGAGAGGCGTGTTTATGACAGCGCTCGAACACCATTTGATTCCTCTTTTGCGATGCCTTGCCCTTTAACGGACACACACACACACACAATGATGTCTAAATCCCCGTCTCGGCCAGTATTCTCTCGGTTATGTCATTAGTGAACAGCTGAGAAAGACACCGGATGTTTGTCAGTTTTTTCGGTCTTAAAGGGACAGCAGCCTAATATTCCTGCTGTCGTCTGTGTCATTAATGTTAATAAAACAACAAAATACAGCTTTAACAAAGATGAAACTATATGTAATTTATACAGTGAACAAATAGTGTTATTTCACATTTAGGCTTAATTATTAATTTCTGTATCTGAATACTACAGTTAGACTTTGTACCTTCGGTATTTAGTCTTCATCTCTGCTTGTAATTTGTGTATTTGTTCTTATTTTATTACTGACTGTTCAATTGTTTTTAATAATGTTAAAAACTAGTTTTTGATGTGGTATCTAAGAACTTCAAATGAGCTTTAAGTAATAAATGAAAAGCAAAGTTACAAGTGATTCGTTGCACCTCTACAAGTGAAGGTCCGTGTCGTGTGTGTAAGCACATGTGGAAGAACACATGAGTCTCAGCACATCTGCAGGATCGCACATTAACCTCGGCCTGTAATTAACACAACACACCACAGACATGCAGGCCTTTCCTTACACATCTATTCTTAGACCAGGCGGGTTGTGTTACCATCAGACCCTCCGCCCCTTTCCCAGTCCTACACACACTCAGACACACACACACGTCTCAGTGGAAACAGTGGGAAACTGCTGCTTTAATGTTCAGGATCCAGCGATGACATCACAGAACGCAGGAGACGATCTCACACATCCATCAATAACATCCACACACACACGTCTACTGTGTCCAGACGAGGAGTCGCTCGGGGCAAGATGTGCCGGCCTTCAATCTTATTCATGCCAGTTACTTTTTATCTGTAGCAAGTAGATTGATTTATCATTTCTGCAGATAAACTCCAATAATTAATAATTAATAATAATAATTCCATCAACAACAATGCATTATTACTATTATTCAAATTTATTTATACAGTATACATACATAATAATAATTTGTATTTTCAATTATAATGAAAGTTTATTAATAAATATTTTATAAAAATATTTAGAATATCCATAATATATTATAATAACCATTTTAATAATGTATTGAAAAATATGAATGTTAATATTTGTTATTTTCAATTATTATTATTATTATTCTAATAATAACAACAATTAATCATTATGTTTAATATTATTTTAAACTATTATTTACCACTTTAATCACATATTAGTTGAGCTCTAATGGGGAGATTTCTGAAATCAAAGATCATGTGATGCCACAGTCAGAAAGAGGAAAGAGGTCTTGTATATTAGTGGCTTTTTCCAAGCGCTCGGGCGTCCAATAACAGCAGAGACACTATAAAGCGGAGTGTGTGTCCGGACTGGGCTTTAGACAGCTGATGCCGTGTTGTTTGAGTCCGGGGCCCGGGGCCAGTTTACGCCCCACACACACACAGACCGGCCTTGTTGACTCCTGCTCAACACACACACACAGGACTCATACACACGCTGACCACTAGCACGCACACACACACACACACACACACACACACACACAAACCTTACGAAATTCTTTGCCAAGTTGTCTTTTGCTGTAGTAGTCCAAGTCTGTACTGACTTTCATTACATGAAGCCATTTTATATTCGCACACCACACACACTGTCCTCGCAGAGCGGTGATCAATTCATCGCCCCGACCAAGATATGCAAATGAAGTAAAGAAAGTTGGGTATAATTTATAGTCGAGTCAAGTCACCTTCATTTATACAGCACTTTTAACAATATAGATCGTTTCAGAGCAGCTTTACAGTGATAATTAAAGTCACAGGGATTGTTTAGGTTTTACAGCAGATCTAGAATAAAAGTTATTGTCCAGATAAAGTTCGTTTTGACAACTCAAAAAGTAAAACTTGTGCGTTTATTTACATTTTGGGTGTATAAATGAAACCCCGCCTCCCATGACGTCTAATGGGACGCGATGGAAACTAAATCAAATTACACTTCGAATAAATTATTTCCAAAAAGATGTTTTCTGTCATTTTAGTTAGTGTTTATAAGTTTAAGTGTTCGTTTTTTAAATAAGTTTGGTCTTCGGTATTTGATGCTATAAAAATGGGAATGTGACGTCATGATTGACAGCTTCTCTAAATGAAGTAGTCAGAGGCACCAACGGACTTTTTTTGTCTTACGTGTTCAGCCTATAGTGTTTCAGCGCCATCTACTGGCCTGGCAGCAGAACACAGCGCTTTTAGCCGTTTTCACGGATCCGTGTGAATGGGTGTCGTCTGTGTGCGGAAAACTTAAAGGAAGTGTCGTGTAAACGTACACTTAGACACACCGTTCATGATTCCTGGAAAGCCACGGCACTAACGCTAGGAAGTGTGTCTGGAAACTGCTTTCAGGGGAAAGTCAGTGTGAGAGAGTTTAATGGTGCGTCGCATCTTGAATCAGTGTAAAGAGCACAAGAGTTTGTGGACAATCACAGGGATAAAACTCCCGTTCAGAGAGGAGTGTTGGCAAAATGATCAACATCAAATCTCACAAACTTTTTGTGTCAGCCGAGCACCTTAGAAGTAAAATATATTACAATTTGTATCATAAAATTTCAATTGGACAACACATTTGCACATCCACGGTTCTTTGATGTTAGTTAATGGTCAAACGACATGCAGGTAAACAGATACAAATTAATTTTTTAAGTAACATATAGGGTATTTATGTGTATTAATTGTGCAGCCCCATTTATTTAATTTAACATTCGATTTCATTAATTATTAGCTTTTCAACTCTCAAACCCCCTACAGTTTCCTCGCAAATTCCCATTTGGGAAACCCTGCATTATTTCGCACTAGTTGCGAAACTAGTTGTTTCAACTTGGTTGCGATTGCAGTGTGCTTGCAGAGACTCCGCCCACAATCGCTTCTGATTGGCTGTGATCTTTTGATCGATTTAATTGCGATTGCAGAGTGCTTGCAGAGACTCCGCCCACAAACGCTTCTGATTGGCTGTGATCTTTTGATTGATTTGGTTGCGATTGCAGTGCGTTTGCACAGAGACTCCGCCTACAGGCTCTTCTGATTGGTTGTGATCTTTTGATTGATTTGGTTGCAATTGCAGTGCGTTTGCACAGAGACTCCGCCCCCACACGCTTCTGATTGGCTGTAATTTCTGATCGAGTCACGTCTCGTAGTTCGTCGCATCTGGATTGGACAGACAAGCTGCTTGTTGCTGGAATTTTATCGCATCTCATCCAGTTAGGACAAGGTATTACATCTGCTTTTTGAATGATAACTTGCCTTTGGAGATCTGCTCTCGTTCAATGCATCAACGGCAGACAGATGTGCGTGTGCACTCGATGCTTAACTGGATACAACACATTATTTCACTCAATGCTGTAATTCTAAACACATGACAGACTGACAAGTGCAGAGATGGCCTGAGCCTACAGCACCACTTCAGACCAACACATGAAGAGATGCAGAAACAAAGGACCATTCAAAGTTCAACAACTGCAAGTCTGAAGGCCCATGAGACACTTCTTTAGTCCTCGCCGCACTATGAGCCAAAGACTCGCTTTAATAGACCAGCGTTTCACAGCACAGCTGCTTCCCAATGTGAAGCTTCATTCTAGAGCCAGACTCATTCACAGCACAACACATGTTTCCTGATACACATTTATATTCCTCTATACACTGAACACATTTGGTGGAAAATTCACTCCAAAACTGCAAATAAATTTCACAATTAAACAAAACAAAATTCTTGCAAAAAATATTTCCAAGTACAAATTATTTTGATTTATTTTTTGTCGTAATGTTGCTGTTTGAGAATGAAAAAGATCTGCAAAGCTCCAGTTCTTCTCTATATCAGTGTCAGTGTTCCTGAACTCCTGAAATGCCTCCATTGTAGTCTTGAGTTTCTTCCGGGAACACGTCACAATATTCCTCATTTAAATAATTAATACGCAGAATAAAGGGGCGGGGCCTGATAGAGTTAGTTAGTAGTGTGTTGAAACTGGCGGTTATGGTAAGGGGCGGGACATTTCCCAAACACACTCGACCAATCACAACACACTGCTCCAGCTGACCAATCAGAGCACAGTGTGTTTTTCAGAAGGAGGGGCTTCATAGAGACAGGAAGTAAACAGAGCGTTACTGACAGACTGGGAAGAGAGGAGCCGCAACAATGGAGAATATGAGGAGAATGATCAACATTCAAGCAGGAAAACCTGTTCTAGTAGAGCCTGAAAACATCAATATCATATAGTATGGCCTCTTTAAACAACTCCATTAAAAACTGTGACCATCTGCTTCAAATGTTCATACAAAACAGCTCACACCAACCTTACCAACTTACAGTAATATAACGGTTTTATTACACTACTGTACAGATCAAAGGTTGTCTGCATTCTTTCGAGATTATAAGGGGGTTTTCAGCTCTGCTCTTACAGACACAGATAACCATCTCGACTTGCTCTATTCCTCATTGAAAAGAAGCTCTGAACATCTGGAGGCTTTTAACTTGCAACTACCAAAAGTACCAAAAGTTAAAAAAAGGCACTGAAAACCATGATTTATTTGCACGCAAACAAACTAATGTGATCATCCATCCGAGGGCTGATTGTCTCACAGACACTGAAGGTGCTAAACACATATGCAGACTTTATAGTTATGATTAAAGAAGCAGTTATTGCTGATTACCCATCAGTCCACTGACCCCAAACAGTGAGTTCTGATTAGGAACGGGTCTGATTACAGACCGGCTGCGTTTGACTCCATTTATGGTTAATAAAAGAGGGAGGAGGACGTCAGCGTCTGACTTGTTTTCCTCAGAAAGCGTTCTGTAGTCGTGCATGTGGCTTTCAGGAACGTCAAATGATGCAATACACATGCTTAATAACAGCTGTGACTAACTTCCTTTTCCCGGGATCATAATCTACTCAACTCAACTCCAGACTCCCAAAAGGAAAGACATGTCGAGTCTGCTTCACGTTCAGCTGGTGTTTGTGGGAACGAGACGTGCTCTCAAGTTTGTTATGAATGATCGTGCAAGATGCGATCAGAGATCTGTGTCGCTCTCAAGACTTCGAGATGTGAAAGGTTTGAGCTATAAACGGGATTGGGAACGTTTGACAGTGTCGAATCGGGCCTATTTTTATTCTCAGGGCATGTTGTTTGGCAAATACTCAGAAGCTACATGCCTAGTCCATTATGGGCGAGACACGCTGGAAAACATTCCACTGACTTGCTGACGTATTTTTGTACTTTCGAAGTCAAGATGGAGATAAGATACTTTCCTCGCTTTATTAATGCATTGTGCAATGTATAAAAGAAAACAATGCTATTTAACTCAAACGTATTCAATCTATAGGATAGCCATGGCACATATTGATGCATTTTAGTTAAATACGTTAAAAAGTTATTAAATACACCAAGATGCATGAATCTAAACCACCGTCTCATGCAGAATGTTAACTATTTAAACTATTCAGAAACATGACAATCCTACGTAAGAAATGACCTTCAGGTTCAGAAAAATGTCAAGCGTCTTTAGTAATAAAGTTTAAAAATAAATGATAGGAAATTAAAGGCAAATGAATGGGCAGAGAAGGTTAGCGTTCTCACTGTCATTAGGGTTTGTGCTCAGAAAACCTGATATTTGGGTTAATCCTCCTGCTCTATTGGACGACTTAAAAGGCGAAGTCGCTTCAAATTAGGGAGTCTCCACATATTTCCTCAAACGCTGATCCCACCCTAAAACACATTAGCAAATCTGCAAGATTAAGTTAAGCCTCGGTCAATATGTACCAAGCCAACGAAACCCCATTTTGACTCCAGACTGGCTGACTTGACCAGCCACCAATCTCCATTCTCTCCAGGCCTTTAAAAGTGCCATTTAAAAGACTATTATAGAAACATCAAATTAGTCCTTTCTCTGAAAAGCCACAGTCTGTGGGAATGCACAGTCAGGAGGAACGCCAAGACTGGCTTTTATGAGACTAAAATTAGACGTATGTCAGCTTGAGACTCGTGCTATAGTACACAGCTCGACGATTATTGCGTTAAAATCACTTTCCCACACATACAAGTCACCTTTATTTATACAGCTTCACTGTTTTACAGTGTATTGCTGTAAAACTGCTTTAAAACGAACAATCTGTATTATTGTGACGCAAACAGAACTCAGTTCTGCTGTATAATCCAGATGTTTAAAGCTCAGGCAAAGATGTGGCATATTTATGACATTGTGAGTCTATAACATTTAATATAACTTCATAAACACACTCTATAGTTAGAATTGGTTGCAAGTTATTAAAACTGCAGATCCAAATGGTGCATCATTCATAATAGCAATGCAGATGTGTGATACATATCCGATCATAACCGCACGGACTTCAAGAGCTGGAGAGGAATTAGTAGTATTTATCAAGTATGTGATAATCCCTGGAATTATCGAGCGTCTAATAGGACGACAATTTCTCACTAACAAGAATATCATCTGGTTCTTAGAGAAATGAACGTGTAAGAAAGCATTATAGATGATAATCGCCAACATCGTACTACTGTCTTCTGTCAGTATCAGTTTCTCACCTGAAGTCTCTGAACAACACGAGCGCTACCGGCCTGAGCCAGACTACACACGATTACTTATTCACTGAAACACACCTGAATATTCATAATCAAGTCTTCGCCACTGTCGAGACTGAGAGACAAAGCCTCGCTCTGGAGGAAAAGCACCAACTAAATAGTAAATAAAGATTAAGGGTGTGTTGAACCCTCGACACTACCTAGACATCATTACGAACATATGCTCTTTACACACTATATAGAGGTCCAAAAGTCTGACACTACATTTATACAAAAAAAATTTGTATTGCAAGTGACTGTAATGCTAGTTTTTTATTATTATTTTTATTTTTTAAGGGATCCCATAAAATGATTTGATTATCATCCATTCTCATGGAAAGTTTAGCCATGCATATACATTTTAAATATATATTTATTTATTTTCACATACAGCTTATTAATAACAAATTCATTAAATCCATGACAATGGCATCTTATATAGTAATTTTGTGACATTATTTCTAACAAACCCAAATATCACAGCCTGCTGCCCTTTTGATTTAAAAATGTTAAAAAATGTAAATAAAAAACTGCACTTTTTGTAAGCATCATTTTGCTGATACTGTTAGTAGTGTTGGATAAAACCATGCAATACATACAAATGTTTATATTCATATTTGCTATACACATTCAATAACGCAGGCAGTGAGTAGGCTACAGGTGTGACAGTGATGCACATATATATATATATATATATATATATAAATATATATGCATGTATGTATATGTATATGTAGTATATGTATATGTATATGTTTATGTATATGTATATGTATATATATAAACCGCCTATATGGTGCCTAAAAATACCGGTGCACCTTTTGGTCCACTGACACAGAAATAACTGCGCTGGCATGGCCGTCATTCAGTCTAATAATAACTGATCTATAAGAGCCTCACGTGGAAAGATACAATATCATTACTGCTTAAAGAAACCTGGCAAACATGCATATCACTCGCACATTAAAGTTGCACTGCTAACTGTGGAAAAGTGGAAAGTTCCATTCCGTCAACAGAGACGCGCGCGCATTCCTGTGGCGCGCGCACGCGTGTCAGCGCACTGTGGAGAAGTGCAGTGAAAAGATCATTTAAATCAGTGAACGAGCACAGGAGAGTTACCTCAGCACTTTGCCAACCGCCTGAAGGACCATTTTACAGCTTAATCCGTTCTTAGGAGAGACTGTTTTTAGGCTGTCTCCGGTTATGCTGTGATCTCCGACCATGTCGCAAAGAGCCCGGTCTGACGGACTCGATCATAGGTTGTGATAAAGTCAGTCCAGAGTTCGCAGGAGTATCGCATGCAAAACTCTCTTCTCTTTCAGCTGAACTTCTGGCCAATCACAGCACAGATGGGCGGGGCCAAGGCGCAATAGTTGGATTGTAAAAAATAAAAACTCATCCATGAATCTCCCAACACACACTGGATGTGGAGAACAATGCGCTTGGATCTTGGGTACAGTACGAATGGACTTTTACTAAAACCACAGAAAAGCACTCACACTGGGGAACAAACACATGTGATTCCAATATTTATATTGGAATAATATAATGCAGATATAAAGATACAACTCTTTATATATCTTTATATGTCTTATTTACAACTTTTCTCCTCACTGGAAACTCTGAATTTATCAACCATTCAAAGGATATCATATTTCAACCATTTATGTGATCATTTATAAATAGCTTTTTTATAGACATTATGCATTTTGCCTGGCATTTGTATATAAAAAAAAAAGAATATGCTATACATTCAGTAACATGCTTAAAAAAGCAAAAAAGTTAGGACATACATAGTTTTATAATTAAAGTGCATTAACTGGTCACATTAATAAATCAAAAATCAGTTGTTTAAATAATTAAATGAATAAAAATGAATAGATAAATTAATAAAAACTATTAAATGAAGAATAAAAGTGAATAAAATAATAAATTATATTCAGTATATATCAGCTAGTATAGAAAAATAAGAATAAAAATGAATAAATGAATAAAAACGATATTAAATTAATAAATTAATAAAAACGATATTAAATGAATAAAAATGATATTAAATTAATAAATTAATAAAAACGATATTAAATGAATAAAAACTATATTAAATGAATAAAGCTATCTGCCAACATTTCTCATTTAAGGAAATGAAATAACTCAAAATAAAAAACTAAAACTTAAAAAGAACACCACGACAAAAACTATATAATTGCTAAAACTTTAAATAAAATTAAAATAGAAAGAGAAAATATAAAAACTAAATAGAAATATTAACAAAAACTTTACACTTTAACACTGTTATGAGGTCATAAAAAAAAAAAAAGAGAGAACGAGCAAAATGTAGTTTACGTGTATATTGCAGAACACTACAATAACCGGTCGATACGTAAACTTCCCATGAAGCGTTTACCTCATCTCCGCATGTTCTGACGAAGCCGTGACGTACTGGACTCTGCTAATGTGCAACACTGCGTGTCACGACACTGTCATTTACAGAGGAACATCAGACTGGAATTTTTCTGCAGAGCTCGAGCGCATGTTCAGACTCGACAGCGGGAAGCTGAGGGCCGGTCTGGCCCCGGGACTAGTATTTTAGTATTTAAGTCATCTAACAGCGTGCCAAGACTGACAAACACATGCTAGATAGAGACTCAGCGGCTCCGTGCATGGCCCGCTTTAGCTTTTCTGGTGATATATAACATAAAAATAAGCATGCACACATTCACACGCTATACATATACTGTATATGTATAGCACGTGAATGTGTGCATGCTTATTTATATATGAAGAGTTCAGATGCAAAAGCCTCTAAGTGCCATCTGAAATTTACTTGTAGAATGATCATTTTTATCAAGCTCGTATATTTAAGTTCAGTAATTTCTCCTAAATGGCAATGAAAATGACCTATTAATATACAAGCTTCATAAAAATGATCATTCTACAAGTAAATTTCAGATGGCACTTAGAGGCTTTTGCATCTGAACTCTTCATATATATATATATATATGTATAGTAGTCGTCATACATGCACGACAGCTTATTTTTATCTGAAACGTATTAATGAAGGTCATATAATGCTAAAAGTGTCCATTGCATTACCTGTTAATATCCTGGCTGGCTCTAATCTAAACACTAGCGTCAGCCTTCAATTATTACTGCACAAGCTTTAAAAGGTCAGCCTGAAATAAATGCTGGAAAAAGCGTTTCTAAACCGAGGCATGGGCGTCAGGTTGTACGTGGGAGTGTTGAACATAATGAGGCCTGTGTGAGTGGACAGGAGAGAGGCCTGACGTCGAGCGAGAGCCTTCACAGACGGTGTTTGTCCAGGGAAACGAACAGAAGACTCTTTCATTGCCTCTACAGGTGAGAGAAAATGAGGCTAGCGTACGAAAGCAGTGACGCAAACGTGTAGACGCCGAGTGTTTTCTTAGGAAGTTTAGTGCTTCAGGAGTGTAAGATAGGCACCTGCTTTTTACCTCACAGGACCAAAATATCTTGGATATACGTTTAGTTACAAAGAATCTTTACTTCTAAAAGGTGCGGTCGCAATTTAGGTGAAATGTGTAAAGAACTGCAGCGATGTATGAAGTCAGGTACTAAAACCAAGCAGATTTCTGTGGGACGGCGGATTTGAGTGAACAACTTTCTAGCGAAACTCTGGATTCCTTTTGAATTTTTGTTTTAATTGTGCCACAAAATGGTAAATGTGATCGCACTTTAAAGCGGTTGACTGGTGAAATCTCTCCAAAGCATTAAAAATAACACAATAGATAAAAACGACAAATTATTCACCAGCACGTCATTCCAAACCCATTTTAAGATGCTTGAATTTTCCATAATTTAAGGTGATTTTTACCTCCAAACACAAGAAAAGAACAAAAAAAAGTATCATGAACGAACTAATTCTTCTGAACCAATATTTGGTAAGGAAAACACTTCTTTTTTTTTTTCATTAATCATGCTAATCTCTGCCAAAGTCCCCCTGTAGTCAATCATTGTATCACTTAAAACTCATCTTTGATCACCAAAAATGACATATTTAAAAGTTTTTTCCTTGAAAAAAAGTTCTTCATGCCTTAAAATAGCTTGAATGTAACTCGACACCCTTGCCTGCGGTTCTATGAATATGCAAATGAGCCCCGCCTCCACTCACTCACTCAGCTCAGAGATCCACTGGTTGACGATCACACGTTGATCTGATTGGTTACAAGGTAGTTTGTGACGTCAGAAACACCAGCGATTTCAAAGCGTGTTTTTGAGACTGTCTTTGGTTCACTGCAGTTTTCAGGAGGAAATACTCAGCAATGCTGTCGACTTATGAATTTACTCATGGTTTGTCTTAAAGCAGATTAAAAACTCCACATAAGACACATAAACAACATTAAAAGCCATCATATTGACTACTCTTATGCTGCTTTTTTGGAGCTTGACAGCTATAATCAGCATCCATGTGTGTATGGACAAACCTGTCAAACCTCTTATTTTGCGTTTCAACTTGAATTTTTGGGGGTAATCGACTCCCTAAAGATGCAAAAGAGAGATTGTGAAAACACACCTATGAAATTAAGTTAGCTTAGTATATTTGAGCTGATCCCAGAATTTTTCAAGTCCCCCTTTGCAAACATGCCAACGTCGAACTCTATATCAGGTTTAGCAAAACCACAGCACTATATTATGAGAAGGCCCACTGAATGAATGCGAGCGCTGTTTACAGCCTGAGAAGAAGCGAGTACCTGTGGAAGAGGGTCCAGAGAAGACCGTGAGCGTTTTCCAAATCAACCGGCGCATCTTCCTCGGATTTCGCCATTGGGAAACATATCAGAGCGTTCCCCGAAAGAACAAGAAATGAAAAGAAAGGACAATGGCTCCTTCACCCTACTTTAGAGAAGATAAAGACAGTCGGCCTAGCCTATACGTGCGAGAGCCACACAGTCGTGGGGAGAAAGAGCTGAAGTTTGTGGCTGTCGTCTCTGGATAAGTTTCTCTCTCGTCTGCTGTCGCTGATAAGGGCGTCTAGAGGACTAAACCATAAAGATTAACAAGCCCTTCAACAAGCAACCATTGACGGACAGCAATATTCCTAAAGTCCCCCTGTGGTGAAAATCCAGCTTTTAATGTTGTTTATGTCTATAATATGGACACCTATTATTCACAAGATGTAGAATAAGTCTCTGATGTCTCCAGAGTGTGTATGTGAAGTTTTAGCTCAAAAGCTTTTAGCTTTTTTACAGCATGTTTAAATTGTCACTTTTTTGCGCTGAGAAAAACGCGCCGTTTTAGTGCGTGTCCCTTTAAATGCAAATGAGCTGCTGCTGCCGGCACAGGGGGCGGAGCCTTCGTTTTAGTGTGTGTCCCTTTAAATGCAAATGAGCTGCTGCTGCCGGCACAGGGGGCGGAGCCTTCGTTTTAGTGTGTGTCCCTTTAAATGCAAATGAGCTGCTGCTGCCGGCACAGGGGGCGGAGCCTCCGTTTTAGTGTGTGTCCCTTTAAATGCAAATGAGCTGCTGCTGCAGGCACAGGGGGGCGGAGCCTCACGAGCTCACGCTCTTAGATATGCTGATATCTTAGAGAGCAGGGTGGCCGATGGCCGATATAAAGCTGATATTTGTATTATTTTAAATAAATTAGAAAAACAATCTTTAAAATAAACATGCTTATACTTTAGATGGCAACTTCTTGAATCTGCAATCCTATTACAGTATTTTTCACAAATAAAGTAATTGTTTAAAAATATATGAATATGTGAATAAAAAGGAAGTAAACACTGTAACGGCACTCAGTAATCTGGTAATATTGTGCGCACTGGTAATCATATTTTTTCACATAAAGACAAGGTAACGCTAAAATTACATACAGCACACAGTGAAAACGATATGAATATGACACAGTGGGCAACTGGATATAGCACAGCATATTTTAAAATGAAGGATTTAAAGTTTTTCGAGATTGTGAAGCTGATCTTCTGTTTGCATTCACTCACTTCACACGGACCGATCGTCACTAACACGTTTATCAGGCTACAGACGCACACCTCACAAGATATCACAGCTGGATTCCATTAAATCTGCAAGGTTTGTGAAATTAAATGTTTATTAGATATTCAGAGATTTGTTTAAATGATGGCGCTGTGTGATCTGAGGAGCTGCTGTTCTCAGCACCGGCCGTCAAAATAAAAGTCTGGAGCGCCGTCAAAATAAAAGTCCCGCTTCCAACACATCGGCCAATCAGAAAAACTTATCGGCCGATGCCGATATTTTAAAAGTGCCAAATATCGGCCTTGGCGATATATCGGTCGACCACTAGTTACAACTAACAGTAAACAAACACAGATTTTCAGAGGGTGCTTAACTGGTCCACTTTATATCTGTAAAACGACTTGAACTGTAATAAAGTGCGCGCTCTCACTTTCATTTCTGCCGTGATAATGTTAGTCCGATCGCTCCGGAGACTGTAAACTGGATCACGAACAGTGATCAGATCCATCACACCATGTGTAAGTTCATAAGTCGACACCATTGCTGAGTATTTCCTCCTTTAAACTGCAGTGAACCAAAGACAGTCTCAAACACACGCTTTGAAATCGCTGGTGTTTCTGACGTCACAAACTACCTTGTAACCAATCAGATCAACGTGTGATCGTCAACCAGTGGATCTCTGAGCTGAGTGAGTGAGTGGAGGCGGGGCTCATTTGCATATTCATAGAACCGCATATACTAAATGAGGCAAGGGTGTCGAGTTACATTCAAGATATTTTAAGGCATGAATACATTCTTTTAAAAGGATTTTATTTTTTTAAATATGTCATTCTGGTGATCAAAGATGAGTTTTAAGAGATGCAATTATTGACTACTTAAAATTAACGCTTCCAAAAGGCGATGCCAGTGAACAACCATTTTTGATTCCCCAAAAACCTTCCTTAAACTACCATGAAGAACCTTATTCTGCTAAAGAACCATTTGTGCAATGAAAAGGTTCCATGGACGTTAAAGGTTCTTCACGGAAACATCAATGCCAATAAAGAACCCTTATTTTATTTTTTTAAACAATAAGGAGCTCCAAGTAAGATTAAGAATCTGCATTTTAAACTATTTCAACAGGCAAAAGAAATAACAATGTTCTTGTGTTTTAACCTGATGTTTGACTTGAGATGATGTTTGCTTAACATTGTTCTGAAAGTACAACTTGAGTAAGCTTTGTGCGTTATATAACTTAGTGCTGTGGGAATATTTGAGGTTAAGGTTTGTACTTTCTCTGCTTCCGGCTGCTTATGAAAAAGAACGGCTGGAATGTGCCGATACATTGTTTCCCAGACGCTCGCATTCACACACACAGCTTTCCTGTGTTCACACACACTTCCTCAATAACCAGCCAAGCCTTTCTGTTGAACAAGAGGCTTCCTCAAACATCCCTGCGAGAGAAACTGTGCAGTCTGGAGATGAAGCGCCGCACCTGTGTGTTAAACGTCTCCTCGCTTCAGTAAATGAGCAGAAACATCATTCAATGATCAAATTCACTTGTACTAAAGAACTAAACTAAACCCGCTTCACCAAAATGGAATAAACCATTGACTACTTGCATATAATATCATGCACCACTAAACGGCATTTAATATAGGATGCATAGTGTCCGATTAATGATTTTCCATCCCATAATGTTGTGTTAAGTTTCAATAACTGCATAAAATGCAAAAGCTTTGTTTTTTGAACACTTGTATCATATTCCCATAACAATAACATTAGCATCATGAGCCAATACTTTTATTCGGCACGGATGATTAAATTAAGTTGATCAAAATTGACAGTAAAGACATTTATGTGTGTCAATGTAGCAAAATATTCTATTTCAAATCAATGTTGATCTTTAGAACTTTCTATTCATCAAAGCTCTTATGACAGGATTCTTCAGTTTCCACAGAGATATGAAGCAGCAGCACAACTGATCAACACTGATAATAATCAGAAAAGTGAACACACACTAATAATTCTGTTCAGAAAGGACACATTACATCAAAAGACAATGTTACAAAAGATTCTGATTTCTAATAAATGCCATTTGAACTTTCGGTTCATGAAATAATTCTGGAAGAAAAAAATAAATATCACCGTTTGCACAAAAATATGAAGCTGTTTTCAACACTGATAATAATCATAAATGTTTCTTGATCATCAAATCATCATATTAGAATGATTTCTGAAGGATCATGAGACACTGAAGACTGAAGAATGATGCTGAAGAATGATGCTGAGAATTCATCTTTGATCACAGGAATAAATTACACTTTACTTTATATTGAATATATTAATTATTAGAATTTTTTTTTTTTACTGTAATTTATCAAATAACTGCAGCTTTGGTGAGCATGATTAGAAACGTTCTATCACATACAAAAAAATAAAATAAAATATATTATAATAATAATTACCGACCCTAAAATGTTTAATGGTACATTATTTGATTGACAGTTCATAAAACAAAAGAACACGCTTAAGTCACTCCAGACCTGAATGAGAGAATACATGAATGAATGAGAGAGTGGAGAGAGTGGCTTTCTTACAGAAAGTGAGTCTTATCGGTTTCTCAGTTTACTCAGTCTCACATCTCTCCTTCTGTGTGTGTAACGGACACCAAAGCACTCTGGGTCTAATCAAACGAAGCGCTGGTAAAGCAGGAACACGGCATGCGTCTCTCGAGCAGAGACTGAGTCTGAGTGTCCGTGTAGAAAGAGAAAGCTTGGCTGGCCATCAGAGGATCTCAACAGGAACTTATGCAACCGTCTGGTTCTTTAATGTCCATCAGCACAGCAGAAGCAAACAATGCCCAGCAGGAGGTTCACGAGGTTCATGAGGAACGTCTCATGCTGTGCGATCCTAACATGCTTTACAGAACCCTCGTGTAAAACAACCGAGTTACAAAAGAGAGAGTCGAACCTTCCCTGATCAGAGAGCTCCACCTCCACCTTATAAACTTCATTCCATCAAATCACAATGATGTTTCCATACAACTAAACATTAGTGAAGGTTATTTCCACTCCTGTAGGTGTAGCAGATATTACAGTTATAACACAACCAAAACAGACAAAAATAACTAGTATGTCATTGAATAAATGGCATGGAAATTTGACAAAGCAGTGTTTTCCTTTACATCCTCATCGAATGAGGAATTATACTCAAATTAAGAAAAAGATATTACGATTATTAATCTCACGGTTTAATCCCGTGAATCTCATGTGCTCTTGTAGTGTACTTTAAATTAGTGTTGTCACGATACCAAAATTATTGTTTCGATACCGAGTCAAGTATTGCGATTTCGATACTTTTTCGATACTTTTCCTGAAAAGGGAGAAACACTCTCAAAGATCACTGCTGTGCTTTATTTTAAAACCGGGACAACATTCTAATCATATAACACACTAATAAATGAACATATGAACAGCAGATATATTAAACATTTGAACAAAATATGAAATATGAAATATAAAAAATAAATTAGAGCAATGACATTCAAGGAAAAAAAAAAGATAAATTTAGCAGCATTATCTCATTTATCATAAGAAACATAAGAGCTTTATCTTGATTCTGAACTTTGAATAAAAATATGAACAGCGATTATATTAAACAATGTTTAATATTGGTAACATATGATAAGCCTCATTGGTGATATATTTGACATGTGGGGAGAGAGTTGTGGAAGGCCTATACTTCATGTTAAACATAAATATATAGCAGCAAAGACAACAATAGGCTACAGAATAATTCGTTCTGTATTGAGAGGTGCAATATTTGAAAATCGATAATATTTTTTTTAATTACATTTATATTGTATTTATGTCAAAACTTTCAAACATCAAAATGTCATTTATTAATATGTATTCGTGTCAAAATGACATAGAAACATCTTTTCCTATTCTATTTTGCCTGGAAACGCTTCCAACAGGCTTGCGTGTCGCGTGAAAAATAGGCGTCGGTTCTATTTATAGCATACACGCGTTTTCCGCGCGTCTCGAGCTGCGCCCAGACGCGTGTGTCACGCAGGCAGTTAACATGGGAGCCGAAATAAAAACGGACACGACACGCAGCCAGTGTGTCGCCGGCCTTACAAATCTGGAACGCGGTCATTCTTAGAAGTATCGATACTAATAAATTAAGGAATCGTGACGTTTTTAATTTCCGATTTACTTTTGAAGTATCGGTGCACCGTGCAACAGAGCAAGGTAGGCATAGGCAACGTACTTCCATATGTCACTCCTCGCGTCATCTTTTTCTACGAGTCGTGGACCACTTGTGCTCGCCGCTCGCACATGCAGCCATCTCGCTGTAGTGTTTTGTCACATGACACTGACAGCGGCAGGTTCTTTGCTGCGTGCGTCAGGAAAAAAACACAGACGTCCATAGGGAGGCGTTTTTTCAAAAAAAAAATGTAAGTATCGATACTGATAAATTTAGGTATCGTGACGTTTTTAATTTCCGAGTATCGCGATACTTTTGAAGTATCGGTACACCGTGCAACACTACTTTAAATATTAAAAGTATATTAGGGATGCACCGATATCTAAATTTTGGCCGATATAACCGATTATGCTTTATATTTGAAAGCCAATAGCCGATAAATCTAAATGTTTCTAATTTTTGAAAGCCTGATTACAAAAACAAGTCTCACCATTAAAAGTCGTGTCCCAAGCACACAATTATAATGTTCTCATTATAGTTTTATGCAGCCGATATGACAGACTTGTGCCGCACATGTCGCACTAAACCGTATTTTCCTTTTTTAAAGTTATTTCAATCATATTTCAAGCAATTCAAAACCATCATGTTGAACAGTCGAATCTGAAGCGTCTCGGATGAAGGAAATAATACATTAACAACATTCGGCTTTAATATATCGGGCCGATAACGATAACATTAAAAATCAACATATCGGCCAATATGGTGCCCGATATCGTGCATCCCTAAAGTATATAATATTATTTTATTTTTTATATATATATATAAAAAATATATATATAAACTATATTTGCAGACAATATAATATTATTAAATAAATAAAAGGGAACTGAAGTGCACTTAAAGGCTGTAGACTTCCATGACTAACACATTTAAGTACATTTTTAAAAAGTGCACGTTTGTAATGTCACGTTAACAAGTTAATTTTATATCATGTTTAATAATGTTTTGTTGAGCTTTAAAGAAGTAAACTTATTTTAAAGTGTTGACTAACATACTAAAGCACATGTAAAGTACTTGAATATAACTGAAACTGTATTGTTAATTGATATTACATTTAAGTTTAATATATTTTAAATGGAGCAAGTTGCAACTTACAAATGTGTAATTACAAATATATATATATATATATATATATATATATATATATATATATATATATATATATATATATACACACTGCTCAAAAAAATAAAGGGAACACTTTTTAATCAGAGAATAGCATCAAGTCAGTTAAACTCCTGGGATATTGATCTGGTCAGTTAAGTAACAGAGGGGGTTGGTAATCAGTTTCGGCTGCTTTAGTGTTAATGAAATTAACAGCAGGTGCACTAGATGGGCAACAGTGAGACAACCCCCAAAACAGGAATGGTTTTACAGGTGGAGGCCACTGACATTTTTTCCCTACTCATCTTTTCAGACTGTTTTTCACCAGTTTTGCATTTGGCTAGGGTCAGTGTCACTACTGGTAGCATGAGGCGATACCTGGACCCTACAGAGGTTGCGCAGGCAGTCCAGATCCTTCAGGATGGCTCATCAATACGTGCCATTGCCAGAAGGTTTGCTGTGTCTCCCAGCACAGTCTCAATAGCATGGAGGAGATTCCAGGAAGACAGACAGCTACTCCAGGAGAGCTGGACAGGGCCGTAGAAGGTCCTTAACCCATCAGCAGGACCGGTATCTGCTCCTTTGTGCGAGGAGGAACATGATGAGCACTGCCAGAGCCCTACAAAATGACTTCCAGCAGGCCACTGGTGTGAATGTCTCTGACCAAACAATCAGAAAGAGACTTCATGAGGGTGGCCTGAGGGCCCGACGTCCTCTAGTGGGCCCTGTGCTCACTGCCCAGCACCAGGGAGCTCGATTGGCATTTCCCATTGAACACCAGAATTGGCAGGTCCGCCACTGGTGACCTGTGGTTTTCACAAATGAGAGCAGGTTCACCCTGAGCACGTGACAGACAGGAAAGGGTCTGGAGAAGCCGTGGAGAATGTTATGCTGCCTGTAACATCGTTCAGCATGACCGGTTTGGTGGTGGGTCAGTGATGGTCTGGGGAGGCATATCCATGGAGGGACGCACAGACCTCTGCAGGCTAGACAATGGCACCCTGACTGCCATTAGGTATTGGGATGAAATCCTTGGATCCATTGTCAGACCCTATGCTGGTGCAGTGGGTCCTGGGTTCCTCCTGGTGCACAACAATGCCCGGCCTCATGTGGCGAGAGCATGCAGGCAGTTCCTGGAGGATGAAGGAATGATACCATTGAAGGACCACCACGCTCACCTGACCTACATCCAATAGAACACCTCTGGGACATTGTGTTTCGGTCCATCTGACATCACCTGGTTGCACCTCAGACTGTCCAGGAGCTCAGTGATGCGCTGGTCCAGATCTGGGAGGAAATACCCCAGGACACCATCCGTCGTCTCATTAGGAGTATGCCCCGACGATGTCAGGCATGCATACAAGCACGTGGGGGCCATACAAACTACTGAGTACCATTTTGAGTTGCTGCAATGAAATTTCAGCAAAATTGACAAGCCTGCTGCATCATTTTTTCACTTAGATTTCCGGGGTGTCTTTGAATTCAATCCTCTGTAGGTTGATAATTTTCATTTCCATCAAACGATGTGGCATCCTTTCGTTCATAACACATTACCCAGTCCATATTAGTATAGATATCCAGCATGATATTTTTCCCCATTGAGATCTGATGTGTTTTCAAAGTGTTCCTTTAATTTTTTTGAGCAGTGTATGTATATATATATATATATTTTTTAACCTTTATTTAACCAGGTTATCTCATTGAGATTTGAAACCTCTATGAACCTCTATATACTGAATACATAACACGCATGTTTCAATAGAAATGACATTAAAGTATATTTTAGTTTACCATGAATGCTTGTCAGTGCAACAGTAACTGATCATATTTCAAAGAGAACAGAAGTAATTATAAAACTACATATAGCGATGTACTGAAGTCCTAGAAACACTCAAGGTCAAATAACTGCATTTAACTAATTTAAACTATAATACATTTTAATTTTATTGTAAATAACATGCAGTTAAGTGTCCGAAAGCATTACGTTCAGTTCACACTTATAATTGAATTACAGTTATGAAATACTTAGTAATGCATTAGACCCAACACTGGCTGTACTTCACATAAACCGGTGTACCAAAAGTCCCTCTCAAAAATCATGGTTTGGTGTTTGGTTTCCATTTTACGTTCATCAGCATTTCATTAGCCACTAATTGTGAGTCGGCTGACTGACCCGAGACTCTCGTCCCTCAACTGCACTGGCACACACACACACACAACTGAATGAAAGTATAGATGTGACCGCTGGTTCTTCTTGTGAAGGAGAGCTGAATTTGGGACACACACACACACACACACACACACACACACACACACACACTGCTGATGTGTGTGGGACGGGACCGGATGAGGTTTGGTTTAGAGGCGTGACTCCAGAGCAGCTATAAAACTAAACACTGCAGATTTTAGCATCAGTTCATCCAAAACACACACTGAAACGGGAACGTGAGAGAGTGTGTTAGTCACATCCTGATTGGTTACGGGAACGTGAACTACTGCACATAAACGAGAGGAACTGCCAGGTTAGCTCAACTTTGATGCAGAAACCTCAGGCACAACACGACTGTAGATCGAAACACCGGTGTGTGTGTGTGTGTGTGTGTGTGTGTGTGTGTGTGTGTGTGTGTGTGTGTGTGTGTGAGAGAGAGAGAGAGAGATCGGCTCAGAACTCATCTCTACAGCAAACACATCCGTCTCACTCTCAGTTTACCATGACACACATTACAAAAATAGATCCATGCTAATGAAATCCACACCCTGGAAAACAACAGAGGATTTGGGTAGTGCAAACACACACAGTCAGTCTCACACACACACACACAGTCAGTCAGACACATTCAGTCACACACACACACACACACAGTCAGTCTCACACACACACACACACACACACAGTCAGTCAGACACATTCAGTCACACACACACACACACAGTCAGTCTCACACACACACACACACACAGTCAGTCAGACACATTCAGTCACACACACACACAGTCAGTCTCACACACACACACACACACACAGTCAGTCAGACACATTCAGTCACACACACACAGAGTCAGAGAGTCACACAGTCACACTTTATCACACACACACACAGTCGGACACATTCAGTCACACACACGCACAGTCAGTCAGTCACACACACGCACAGTCAGTCAGTCACACACGCAGTAAGACACAGTCAGTCACACACACACACACACACACACACACACACACACACAGTCGGACACATTCAGTCACACACACGCACAGTCAGTCAGTCACACACACACAAAGTCACAGTCAGTCACACACACTGTGTGACAGTCAGTCAGTCAGTCAGTCACACACAGTCAGTTACACACACACACAGTCAGTCAGTTACACACACACACAGTCAGTCAGTTACACACACACAGTCAGTCAGTCAGTCAGTTACACACAGTCAGTTACACACACACAGTCAGTCAGTTACACACACACACAGTCAGTCGGTCAGTCACACACACACGCACAAACAGTCAGTTACACACACATTCAGTCACACACACACAGAGTCAGAGAGTCACACAGTCACACTTTATCACACACACACACAGTCGGACACATGCAGTCACACACGCACAGTCAGTCAGTCAGTTACACACACACACACACACACACAGTCAGTCGGTCAGTCACACACACACAGTCAGTTACACACACATTCAGTCACACACACACAGAGTCAGAGAGTCACACAGTCACACTTTATCACACACACACACACACACAGTCGGACACATTCAGTCACACACACGCACAGTCAGTCAGTCACACACACGCACAGTCAGTCAGTCACACACACAGTAAGACACAGTCAGTCACACACACACACACACACACAGTCGGACACATTCAGTCACACACACGCACAGTCAGTCAGTCACACACACAGTAAGACACAGTCAGTCAGTCACACACACACACAAAGTCACAGTCAGTCAGTCAGTCACACACAGTCAGTTACACACACACACACAGTCAGTCAGTCAGTCACACACACACGCACAAACAGTCAGTTACACACACACACAGTCAGTCAGTCACACACAGTCAGTTACACACACACACAGTCAGTCAGTTACACACACACACACACACAGTCAGTCAGTCACACACACACGCACAAACAGTCAGTTACACACACACACAGTCAGTCAGTCAGTCACACACAGTCAGTTACACACACACACAGTCAGTCAGTTACACACACACACAGTCAGTCAGTCAGTCAGTCACACACACACGCACAAACAGTTACACACACAGTCAGTCAGTCAGTTACACACAGTCAGTTACACACACACAGTCAGTCAGTTACACACACACACAGTCAGTCAGTCACACACACACGCACAAACAGTCAGTTACACACACAGTCAGTCACACACACATTCAGACAGTCTCACACACACACTCAGTCAGTCACACACAGAGTCAGACAGTCTCACACACACACACTCAGTCAGTCACACACAGAGTCAGACAGTCACACACACATGCACAAACAGTCAGTTACACATATATATATATAGTCATGAGCTAAACGAGTTCAGAAAAATAAATAAATAAAATATTCATATGACCTATATTCAGAGTCATGTGACCCTCAAATCAAATATGATATTTACTGATGTCATCTTCTAGTGACATTTACCATCATCCAATAATCTGCAGCATATTTGATTATCAGTGAATAAATGCATAAATGTTAGTCAGTTCCTCACACACACACACACACGAGATCAGGGAGAATGTGTGTGAGATCCGAGAGAGCAAACCCCACAGTCTCAGCTCCATCTGCTGGATCAGCACAGAAACACACTCTACCACAGCCAGCAATCCCATAATGCACTGCACAACTCCACCTTCCCTTCACACGCCACAAATGAACTGCTATGATCTTTGACTCATTAACTAATGCTTTTTTTATTAGGCCTATTTATTTTTTTACACAAAATTACAGTAAGGATTTAAAAAGAGAGAACCGTACTCATTTAATTAAACAAGCAACCTTATTTTTAAGTGTTACTTAATATAAAATATAATATATTAATATTATTAACATGTAATATTCAAAGTAATTCATTGCATTTACAGTTACACACATTATATACAAAACATGTTCATAAATCGTTAATATTCATTATTTAATGAAAACCAGAATACAGAATTTCCTGAACTAAACAGCATTATTATTTTTAATTGTTAATAAATATAATATAATTCATATATTAATTATATTAATCATATATAGAAATTAATTACATTTAGAAACATTATATGTGACCCTGGATTTTCGCAATATTTAGATTTTTTTTTGCACCCTCAGATTCCAGATGTTCAAATATTCTTATTTATTCAGCTTTCAGATGATGTATAAATCTCAGTTTAAAGGGGTCATATAATGTTACATGCACTTTTACAGGTTGACCGTACTGAAGTGTGTGTTGCCAGTGCCTGTACACAACCATCATATAACGATAAAAATCCATCCAGTGTTTTTTTTTTTGTTTTTTTTCCTTATATGTTTTCCCCCGTCTCAAATTGAGCCGTCACACGGTCGGACGCCCCTCCCACGACTGTTGATTGACAGCAGCGTTTCAACACAGACCCGCCCTCGCTCGGGAGCGAGCTGTCAATCATAGTCCGCCATTGATTGAGTGAATCACTTCTCACCAGACTGCTTTATAAACGAGGGTCAGTATAAAGCTAAAGTAAAACGTTTTTCATGACCATTAGCTGTAACATCAATCTGTCAATGAACTAACGTATACATCAGTAAACACATAGCGTTCGTATCTCACTACTCTACCCTGCCAGTACACACAAAGACAGATCAAAGTGACATTATGTTAACCAATACAGAGCCAGTACACAGTATTATGCAGTACAGTGTCGTGTCTCAAAGTCTCACACACTCCTGTGTGCTTGATCCTGGCACTGAGTCAAATTTCACTTTGACTGTCATTTTAATACAAGAAACTTCGAACCAGTGGAGACTCAGTACAGTGGGAGAACCAGTACAGTGGGAGAACCAGTACAGTGGGAGACCCAGTACAGTGGGAGACCCAGTACAGTGGGAGACCCAGTACAGTGGGAGACCCAGTACAGTGGGAGACCCAGTACAGTGGGGTGATCAGTACAGTGGGAGACCCAGTACAGTGATCCAGTACAGTGGGAGACCCGACCCAGAACAGTGGGAGACCCAGTACAGTGGGAGACCCAGTACAGTGATCCAGTACAGTGGGAGACCCGACCCAGAACAGTGGGAGACCCAGTACAGTGGGAGACCCAGTTGTGAAAAGCGTGTTGTGAAGAGTGAAAGCTAATGATGACCTCATGCCCCGTCACCAGCCAATCAAGCGCTGAGGGAACCATGCGGAGACTAAAGCACACAAGACTGTGAATATATCAACCGAAATAGCAAAACAAGCTGAGCCTGAACAGGGCGAGGAAACCCTGTGTGTGTTAGCAAGCCTGGGCAGGAGCAGGGTGTGTGTTCGAGAGGACAGATCACACACACACACACACACACACACACACACACACACACACCATTAATGAGCCACGCTTGATACTTCTGGAGCAATGCACGGTTTACACATATTTGTGACCCTGGACTACAAAACCAGTCACATGGTTATTTTATTTAATTTTTTTAATTGAGATTTATACATCATCTGAAAGCTGAATAAATAAGCTTTCCAGTGATGTGTGGTTTGTTAGGATGAGACAATATTTGGCCGAGATAATCTGGAATCTGAGGGTTAAAAAAAAAAAAATATATATATATATATATATATATAAAAAGAGTATATGAAGAGTTCAGATGCAAAAGCCTCTAAGTGCCATCTGAAATTTTCTTTTAGAATGATCATTTTTATCAAGTTTGTATATTTAAGTTCAGTAATTTCACTTAAATTACAATTAATAGGTAATTTCCATTGCCATTTAAGTGAAATTACTGAACTTAAATATACGAGCTTGATAAAAATGATCATTCTAGAAGAAAATTTCAGATGGCACTTAGAGGCTTTTGCATCTGAACACATATACATACATATATATATATATATATATATATATATATATATTATATATATATATATATAATATATGTGTGATCCAGGGTTACATATACTTGTGCTTAAAAATATATTAATATTCTTATATGTAATGGATAATATTCTCACATGGGCTGGAATGTCATTTCAAAGCATTTGAATCTGTTTTTCATGAAATTAGTTTTTCACGAAATTTGTAAATTTAACAAAACGTAAAAAATAAATAAAAAAAACACGAACCATTTCTCACAATCACCTGAAGAGATGCGTCACGTTTGAAAGTGAATGTAAGTGAACAGAACAGTTCCCAAGACTTCTACAGCGCATGTGGGTAATCTTTCGACACAACACTGACCTGAGCCAATATGAAAAGTTAATAACAATAACATGAAATTGACCTTGGAATAAACTGATGTTTATTTGAGAACGAGGGCGACACATTTACAGAATCAACTTCTATTTTAAAGATTTGGAAAAGGAAAATACAGCTTGTATCCACTGCAGATTCACTGTTATAAGTGACCCAGCAACAACAGTTTACCAGCATTTTGTATCACTTACATACAATCTCCTCACACAGATCTTACATTAGAGAAGCACAAAAGCTTATCTGAGAATATAGTGAAGTTACATGGTGAGTTACTGTAGGATTGGTCAGTACTATTGAAGGCGGGGCTTAGAGAAGTCAATTAGTTTTCACGATGGCTGCTAAGAAACCACCAAGAAGCCACCCAGGACACCCAGTAAAATCCATGCAAAAATGCATGCAAAAATATGCATAAATATGAATTTTACACATGTAAATAAATGCATAAATGCATTTGTAAATAAATGTATGCATCAATAAATACATAAATAAATGCATCAAATGCATCAATGCATCAATGCATAAATGCACAAATAAGTGCATCAATAAATGCATGCATCAATAAATTCATGCATGACCATTTCCACACAATCATTCAAAGTAATCAGGGTATTTTGAACGAGCTGTTATAATCAGCTCACCTCCACTTCACTCTTCAGGCCAAATCACTGACAGAAATATAAATGTAGGTGGTCATATTTTAATGTCCTCATGGTTGTGAGGTCACAGAATGACTCGGTGACCCATTTTACCAGATTAGTTATAATATGGTCTGGGCAGCGAGATTTGTGTTATGAATGTTCCATAATAATGTCATAGTACATGACTCTTCCAATTAAAAAAAGCACAGACAAATTCCATGCTATGTGAAATCACTAAAAGCAAAGCAATGAAAGCAAACATTATCGATGTGTGGCTGTATTTTTCCAGCATTGTAGTCCGCTAATCTTTCAGGAAGAGGTTCTGATGGGATGTGGAGACTGGAGAGAGAGGATCTCCATCTCTATGAGCATCAGCATCAGCATCAGCAGAGCTGGATTACACAGGCATTAACTGAAGTGCATTCCCTCCACAGCTGGATAACACTTACATAACGCTCAGATGATGATGCTGCTGCGCTCACTCACTCCAGGCCCTCGTCAACATGTGCATGAAGAGCATGTATGTGTGCAGTACATGTGGAGTCCAGTTCAGAAGAGCTGCAGATCCGAGCCAGGTCAAATATGGCATGTGTAACACTGTTAGTCAGTGCCAACACCACTGACATGTAGATGGTGATTAAAGACAAGGCGTTTAAAGTCTACATGTGCATGAAGAGCATACACAGTCAAAACAAAAATTATTTAAACACCAGATTTCATTGTTTATATATTTTTTACTAGTGTGTGCAGGACACTATTAGGGCTGAACGATATTATGTTTTAACATAGACATCGCGATGTGCGCATGAGCGATAGTCACATCGCCAGAACATGCGATGTGAAGGGTAGTACCCATGATGTATTAAGAGAACGGTAGCACCAGGGTAGCACACAGTAAACACGAGTTTGTTGTATGGCTTGTTGCTGGGGTGACGAAATGATGATTTCGTACCAAAAAGAAAGTCAAAATATCTTGGCTATATAGTCGGCTATTTGGGACTATTTCGGCTACAAAAAGGAGGATGTTGACCAAAAAGAGGTATTTTGCCTGGAGTGTTATAAAGTTGTGGATGGTTGTCTTTTTTAAAAAGTCTTTTGTCTTTTATTTTTCGTGTTCGCATTTATGAGGAAAAAACAATGTTACGTGACAGTTCTCCATTACGGACACGGCCGCTTTGAAAGCGGCACTAAAAGACTGCTTTAAAACTCTCACAGAGACCTCAAACAGAAAGCACAAAGCCTTTCTTTAAAGCGAATTTCGTTTTGTGTTAATTGTATCTTAATTTTAATCAGTGTTTCATTATCCAATTTCCTGGATTTAATAAATAAAGAGTAAATATAGCAGAGATATGCTATACGGAGGCACCAGCGCCTGACTGGAGCTTAAGGTATCATCCATGAACCGAAACTCAGCATATAAGGTAGCCTACTCGCCTCACACACCTAAAAAAAAAAATAGAAATATATCTATTATCTACAGAAATCTCTACTTTTAAACATAACCATTCAAAACAAAATAAAACGATGTAATCCGAAATGTGCATTTCTCTCCAGCGCGTTCGCGTGCGAAGATCTCGAGTTAGTAGCCTATCGTCAACGTCATCTTTGCAGCCGACACAGAAAACATTTGTTTATTAATAAACAATTAAAATGTTTAATTGAAATATTTTACATATTCATAATCATTACTTTTGCTGGTTCTTAGTGACAGCTTTTAGGTGCCGTTTACATGAACGCGTCACTGCATCAGCACCGAAAACAGAGAGAGAGAGAGAGAGAGAGAGAGAGAGAGAGAGAAAGAGAGAGAGAATATAAGATTTTTTTTAACTTATTTTGAGGAATTATAGCCTAATGAACAAACAAACATCTTTTAAGAGTGCCGCCACGTTGGATTGCGTAGAACGTTCACCGAATTCTTACAGAAATATGTTCTAATTTTGGAATAAAATATTAAGTGACCTTTTTGTCACTTGTAATGAAGCTTGCTTATAGTGAAATTATTAATATCATGGAATGGTAATTATTGACTTTAGCCTGGATTGATGGCTCGCAATATCGCAATATATATCGTTGGGAAAAAAAAATATCGCAATGTATTTTTTTTCCAATATCGTGCAGCCCTAGACACTATAGTTCATTTATGTGAGTGAGGAGAGCAAAAACTCTTCAGTGGACTACCAGTGACATTTAAAGTTCAAACACTAGTATTCAGTGCACCACCACAGACATGTAGAGTAGGGCTGCACAATATATCCAAATTATCGAAATATCGCAAATGTATATAAATCACGATATGCATAGCGCAACGGCTTGCAATAACTGTGGTCATGAACGAAAGACGAAGAGAAAATCCCTAACTTTTGTAGCTTTAATAAGAATCAGTATATATTTAATTCATACAGTGAAAACTAAGCAGTGTTTATTTTTTACATTTGATTATTCAGTTTCTGTTGTTAAATAAACAATGTAGGATAACATGAACCCCTAAACTCCGTGGTTTACACTGATGTTAAAATAACACTTCTTGTATACAGTAAAACACTGCTGCAAAAAAAATGTGAAAAACATATGTAGGTTATCATTTTAAATCTATTTGAAAGAAAATTAAAGTTTAATTTTACACACTTTAAAAAATAATTTTATCACATTATTTTAATGAGTAATCGATTATCGCACTTTTCTTCAGTATCATGCAGTCCTAATGTAGATGGTGATTAAAGACAAGGCACGTAAAATCTACATGAACGGCAGAAGACGGGCATTATGCAACGCTGCACCTACAGCACCTGCTGAGAAATCAGAGACCGCCCAGAGACTAGAGCTGAGACTAGAGCCAGAGACTACAGCTGAGACTAGAGCCAGAGACTACAGCTGAGACTAGAGCCTCCACAGAGCCAGAGACTACAGCTGAGACTAGAGCCAGAGACTACAGCTGAGACTAGAGCCTCCACAGAGCCAGAGACTACGGCTGAGACTAGAGCCTCCACAGAGCCAGAGACTACAGCTGAGACTAGAGCCAGAGACTACAGCTGAGAATAGAGCCTCCAGAGAGCCAGAGACTACAGCTGAGACTAGAGCCTCCACAGAGCTAGAGAGTAGAGACTACAGCTGAGACTACAGCTGAGACTAGAGCCAGAGACTACAGCTGAGACTAGAGCCTCCACAGAGCCAGAGACTACAGCTGAGACTAGAGCCAGAGACTACAGCTGAGCCTAAAGCCAGAGACTACAGCTGAGCCTAAAGCCAGAGACTACAGCTGAGACTAGAGCCTCCACAGAGCCAGAGACTACAGCTGAGACTAGAGCCTCCAGAGAGCCAGAGACTACAGCTGAGACTAGAGCCAGAGACTACAGCTGAGACTAGAGCCTCCACAGAGCCAGAGACTACAGCTGAGACTAGAGCCAGAGACTACAGCTGAGACTAGAGCCTCCACAGAGCCAGAGACTACAGCTGAGACTAGAGTCAGATACTACAGCTGAGACTAGAGCCTCCACAGAGCCAGAGACTACAGCTGAGCCTAGAGCCTCCACAGAGCCAAAGACTACAGCTGAGACTAGAGCCTCCACAGAGCAAGAGACTAGAGCCTCCACAGAGCCAGAGACTACAGCTGAGACTAGAGCCAGAGACTACAGCTGAGCCTAGAGCCAGAGACTACAGCTGAGACTAGAGCCTCCACAGAGCCAGAGACTACAGCTGAGACTAGAGCCTCCACAGAGCCAGAGACTACAGCTGAGACTAGAGCCAGAGACTACAGCTGAGACTAGAGCCAGAGACTACAGCTGAGACTAGAGCCTCCACAGAGCCAGAGACTACAGCTGAGCCTAGAGCCTCCACAGAGCCAGAGACTACAGCTGAGCCTAGAGCCAGAGACTACAGCTGAGACTAGAGCCTCCACAGAGCCAGACACTACAGCTGAGCCTAGAGCCTCCACAGAGCCAGAGACTACAGCTGAGACTAGAGCCTCCACAGAGCCAGAGACTACAGCTGAGCCTAGAGCCTCCACAGAGCCAGAGACTACAGCTGAGCCTAGAGCCAGAGACTACAGCTGAGACTAGAGCCTCCACAGAGCCAGAGACTACAGCTGAGACTAGAGCCTCCACAGAGCCAGACACTACAGCTGAGCCTAGAGCCTCCACAGAGCCAGAGACTACAGCTGAGCCTAGAGCCAGAGACTACAGCTGAGACTAGAGCCTCCACAGAGCCAGAGACTACAGCTGAGACTAGAGCAAAACAAGTCAGGTGATGATCCGATGCACGTTTGCATAAAGGTACAACCTAATGAAACTGGTGTCAGACAGATCAAGATCAAGCAGTGATCTGCAATGATCCAGAGCTAAGTCAAGTGAGCTTTAAATTCAAATAAATTCAAATTCACAAGCTTTATTGTCCCCATCTGAGCAATTTCAGTCCATTACTGAAAAACGTTGACGCTTCAAAATGTTCCTCAAGACATAAAAGTAATATGAATATGAAGTATTCTGAACCGATATGATCACAGATTTATTTATTTAGATTTACACTGCTCACGTGTTTATATATGTTGAGTGTACTTGTTAATTTTTTGCCAAAACCAAAAATATATATGTATTTTTACTCTTTCGGTGGAATATTTTTGGTGTCTTAAATCATTAGTTGAGACTGACATGCATTATTGAAGCCCTTCTTGCATATTTATAATTGAAGTAAACATTACTTAATTTTTCATGAAGTTATTTAAGTGAACCATAAGTACACTGCAATTGCATAAAGTGTCTGTGACCCAAGTTGGAGTTTAGCAGATTTATTTAGGCTTTTATTCACATATGAACATGATCAATGCGCATACATAGAGCACATCAAATATGGTCAACGAAAGCTCAAATCTGATTGGTTGACGCACAAGAACAAACCTTATTGGTTTAAGCACGTTTGAGCTTCTGTTGCCCATATCTGATGAACTCTAGCCTACATTAAGATAAACAAAAGTCTAATGGATCTGGAACAACTTGAGCGTGAGTAACTATAATTAAATGACAATTAAAAAATTTAGGTGAAGCTTCCAAGCATCATAAAGCTCAAAGTTAAAATCTTATATATAACTACTAATATAATCTATAACTGCTACTGAAACAGCTACTGAATGAGCTATTAGTTCATCAAAAACTCTTTTTTTTTCTTCCCAGCATCACTGCTGTGCTTGGGAAAGTTAAGCAAACCCTTCTGAGACCTAAATAATAGATGTCCACTGATGTCAGGTTGCTATCTTTGGTAAGCAAACAAATCGCAGTACCAGATTTGTTTCAAAGTTAGCAATACAAGCTAAAAATGAGGCATGGCAAACACCAGCTTTCTGTCCTGACAAAAACGTTGTTGTATATACATTTAAATGTTTAAATCAAGACCAAAAACTCACACAAAATAGATCACGACTCGTGAAAGAAGTGCTATAGGACAAATGCATCCTCTTGGCCTGAGAAACGGCTGATCCCTGAACAGCTCAGAGGTGATTTTACAGGAGATTATTCCGTGCAATCTGACTGTGAGAAGGCTACTTCAGGTCAACACTTGCACAAGCTTCCCTGTCCTTTACACACAGCAGCACTAATCTCACTGCAGACCGAGTGCATGAGCGCGAGTACGGCTGGTAGACAGCGTGTTGTGTTCACGGGTAGACGACATCCATTACATCTTGACCTTCAAGGTCATTTTGGTACAAATTACATACAGTACGCCGAGATTGATTTGTACAGCTACTCTGACATGCAGTTGACACTTTTATCCAAAGAGACTAAGGCCGTGTGTCCACCAAAGCGTATTTTTCCAATTGTTTTCAATGGGAGCGCCACGTTTTTTATACGCCATGAGCGTTTATGACCCCATGGATATTTTTATACAGCAAATTAAAGTTGTCACTTTTTGAGGGTGTGCAAAAGCGCACCGTTTTGTGTCTGTTCCTTTAAATGCAAATGAGCTGCTGCTCCCGGCACAGGGGGCGGAGCTTCAAGAGTTTGCACTCACACACACTGAACATTTCAAAAACTTTAAGCCTTTTATGTTCAAACCGGATTCAGACAACGATGGAGAGACTCAAGAAGAAGTGACAACATGTAGAAGCAACAGGACATTTCTGAATGGTTATTTGATTAAGTTATGAGCTTGTGTAGTTATCTTCTAGTCATTGATTAGCATATGTGTCTTGATAATCTATAAATCGTGTTCAGGGGGCGGGGTTTATGCAAATGTTAGGGTTGGTGATGTCACTAACCCGGGAGGAATGTCGTGTAGTCCTTAAAAAGCGATTTCTTTAAAATCAAATATCTCCCTTTGCTTTGAACTTTGAGCGTTGTAACTTTGCAGATGTTGTTTAAAATCAAACAGCAACATTACACACTAACTAAAGTTAGAAAAGTCAAATCATAATCAACCACCCCTTTAAAAAAAAAACGCTGATTCATCCAGTAACTTTATGAGTGAGTCATTGAATCATTCACTCAAACAAATTTTTTAAATTTGTAATTCAAATAAATTAAATTTTTTTTTAGACGTACTGCAGCACGTTTGTAGGAATCTAACATGAACAATGTTGCACAGCTTGAGCTGCAGCACTTCAAATAGTTCAGTGATGTAGATTCAGATCTCACACACACACACACACGTTGATCTGTGAGGTATAGGGAAAGCCTGCGGGATGTCTGATAAAACACAACATAATCCATTAAAGCTCATTCCTGCTCCATACAAGGAAAAGACAAGCTTCAATAGGAATCCCTCTCGCTCTCTCACGCCTCATTTGCATTTTCTTCACTGCACTTAAGTATGCAAACCCAAAAAAGGTGATGTAAGCCATTCCAGCCGTTTTGCAAACGTCAACGCAAGGATGAGAAAAGCAAAAGTAACAAATGGAGGAAGAGGAAGAGGAAGAGATGAAAGCAAGAAAGCAAAACCCTTGCTGTGTTTGAGATGCGATGTAGGCCATCAGAAAGAGCAGGAACTGAAACACACGCGAGCGGAAGAGAACGGCAGGAACACACACGCTTTACGCCAGCGCTTCGCTTTTATATGGACCTGTTTGTCACACATTTCATGTCCTTTGTTTGGTTTGAAAGCGGTTTTCTGAACTCACCATAAAGTTTGCTTATAAAGACAGACTGGAGAAGGTTGGCAAATCCAACGGGACAAAAATATGGGTGGGAAAGAAATGAAGCCACATCTTCTGATCCGGAGTTGTTCCTTAGCTAGTATTCAGTGCTGACAATTATCCCAAACAAGACAAGAGGGGGATATTAGGGGTGTAACGATGATTCCCTCATGTCACGATCTGAAGCTGAAAATTTATTTGAGACGAATATGCTTGAACTCTTTCACTGACTAGATATATTTAAAATAATGTAGGCCAGTTTTTACCAGTAACATCAGACATTTAGCATTATCAGGAGGACCCACATATATACCCCCCCATTGAATTATTATACATTTATATTAAACATTAGTTAATGTAGTACTGACACTAAAACTCATTTTGGGTGAACTATACACAATACATATTGTCAATATCCACGGTATACCGTTGCATTTTTGTATTGTGATAGGCTATATTGTGAAAATATCTTGTTACACCACAACAAAACATAGGATTGATGATTTGGAGGGAGAATTGCTATTTATTTCCAAGTTTGCTTTGCTCCTTTGTAGGGCTGAACAATGTGGCCAACATTTTGTGATTATATATCATTATGGCTATAAAATAATCTTAATAATAAATGCACATTAAAGTGACAAACTCAGAGCAGATTCACTCTTCATCAATTAAATCGCAGCCTTTGCATTTTGATAACGCACTCAGACATATCACGATTCGGGTTCGCTTTGGACTGATCACGCGTGTCAACTTCACTTCAGAGCACGCGTAACAGTCTGACAGCCTAATCGAAACACATGAGGCCTGGTCTAAAGATAGCAGCTTCCGGTCTGAAGCACAACAACAAGCTCTTCGCGTGCAGCGTGTGACTCTGAGAAGAATGATGCAAACATCTCCAACATCCTTCTTTAAACTCTCTCGTCTCTGCTTAACCGGCGGGATGATCTATAAAAAGAGCCTGGGCCTGAAGGGAGTGTGTTTCTCCTCATCCTCACACACACACACGTGTTCCCCAACACAACCCTGACCTCACACACAGAGAGAGAGAGAGAGAGAGAGAGAGAGAGAGAGAGAGAGAGAGAGAGAGAGAGAGAGAGAGAGAGAGAGAGAGAGAGAGAGAGAGAGAGAGAGAGAGAGAGAGAGAGAGAGAGGACCAGCATGAACATGTTTTTGTGTTTCTTAGTCATTAGTGGTGTAACGATTCCCTCACACGATTCGATATATATCACGATACTGAACTAGTATTGCAATACTTCAAGACATATGGTAAAATGTTAACAAAAATTGTACTGTTGATTAAAATGCTAAAATTGTGTGTGTGTAAATGAACAGTCTTGGACTTGGTGCTAAAACCCAAAGCTCAGGATAATAGAGACACCAGAATAACAATATGAAGCTGAAAATACAGAATTATTTGAGACGAATATGCTTTAACTCTGTCACTGACTAGACTAGATGTATTTATAAATAAAATTGTACTGGTACACCAGACATTTGACATATATTCCCCAACTGTATTATTATACATTATATGCAACATTACCTTTAGTTTAATGTAGTACTGACACTAAAACTCTGTAAACTTGAATAATTTTTTCAAGCACAGTCATTTTTATTTAACTATACACAATACATAGTTGCATTTTTGTATTGCGATTTATTGTGACACGATATATTGTTACGACCCCTATTGGTCGCACAGGTTTGGAATGACATGAAGGCGAGTTACAATGATGACAACATGGATTTACAATTTAATTTGCATCTCTAGAAACTCACAGCACAAAGACTCGACTCGAACTCTGCAAAACTAGCTCTGAAAATAAACATGCTAAAAGAGAGAAGTAGAGCGTACCCACACCTGACACTTCACCACAACCAGAGCACAAGCTCACACACACACACACACACACACTCTCTCCAGCAGGAAGAGGAAGTGAAGCATTCACAGCACACTCGTCCTGTCAGCGCCTTCATCAAACACACTCAGGAGGATAAACGGGGAAAAGTTTCACTTTCAGTTCATTCGACACAGACCGACTATAAACGCTTTACAAAGCCATTCCTGATGTAACACCACTACATGTTTATCAGCCATTAAACAGCCCAATCTCCGCCAACCTTCGCACCCATAAACATCAGATCAGCTCAGAGAGACGCTTCAGTGCCAACTCGGGTCACAGAAGCTCAAACGTGCTTAAACCAATAAGGTTTGTTCTTGTGCGTCAACCAATCAGATTTGAGCTTTCGTTGACCATATTTGATGTGCTCTATGTACGCGCGTCGATCATGTTCATATGTGAATAAAAGCCTAAATACATCTGCAAAACTCCAACTTGGGTCACAGACACTTTATGCAATTGCAGTGTACTTACGGTTCACTTAAATAACTACATGAAAAATGAAGTAATGTTTACTTTAGTTATAAATATGTAAGGGCTTCAATAATGCATGTCAGTCTCAACTAGTGATTTCAGACACCAAAAATATTCCACCGAAAGGGTAAAAATACATATATTTTTTTTGGAAAAGGGACTAAAACTCGAGCGTTTGAGCAACCGAACACACTTCTCCAACACATATTCCTCCGTGACGTGACAACGCTCGCATCGGCCAGGTGGTGTTTGTAGTATAGGGGGCGGAGCTTCAGATTCTAGAGAGCTTTTGATTGGACAGAAGATGTGATGAGAAGCTGACATCATAAAAATCCCTGATCCATTTGAACAGAAGTGAGAGACTAAATTTTGAATGCTTATATCTCATAAACGTGAATGTTGTCATTGTTTTGGAGCACACCAGCTTATTCATAACCTTAAGGCTAACATATTCATATTCATCAAAGCTACAAAACCTTGAAATGTGATTTCAGGGGGGCTTTAATGTATTACCTGAGAACACGACACCCTGAACAGCATCAGTCTCAGTCTCAGTCTCAGTCTTCTAACTGAAAACTCGAATTTCGGTTTCTGTGATTTTGGTAAAAAATTTAATTATAATTAATGCATCACCATCTACTAATGCAAAAGGTAAAGGTAAAGATAAAGCAAACTTGTTAGACAACATTATACACTCACGGCAGGCATGTTTAAAGCCGCAGGACTCGTCGGGTCTGTCATGTTCGGCTCGCTGCTCCTCTGGAGAAGCTCATGGGAACCGCACAGCTCTTCGTGTTTCCAGATCGTGGAAGAAACTGTCAACTAATGCCCATCACACTTACACACACCAGCATCAGAGCAGAACAGACAACAGATCTGATCCACATGAACACACACACATATGCGCCATGGATATTCCTTCAGTCTGTCTCGCTCTCAACTAATACTACCTCCAAAAGCCCAATTACTGAAGCACTAAGAGTTGTGGGACAGGAGACGAGTGCGCTGTGCTGGGAATTAAACACTCCCAAACTGCAGAACATCAAGCCTACTTTCTATCAGGGTCAACTGGAAGCATGTCTTCATACAGAGATCATACAGTATCTGTTCGTGCAGAAGGCTTTTCTGAAGGCCACACACACGGCCTGTCTGAGTTTATGCATCATTTCTAGCAATAACATTTAAAAGGTTAGTTATATCCATATCACAACTTTATAAACTATAATCACTGACTTCCGGTAACGGCCGTCCGCGAGTCTAGTTCCGGCTGAAGAGAGACCTCTGACCCGATGCATGACGTATGATATTGCATGATGCGGTTCAAACAAAACTCAAGCTCCGCCCACATTTCTGTTTTTTTTCATGTTCATTTCCGTTTTAGACGTCTAATTCGTGAGGTGTTTTGCTCAATCCTCTGCGCTTCCGCATTCGTCAATACGTCATGTGTAGGGTCAGAGGTCATGCGTCAGGTTAGAGGTCACTCTTCCAGAACTCGACTCGCATATGCCTGTTACTGGAAGCCAGTGATTACAGTTTATAAAGTCATAAATATGGATATTTTTCTTACAAAAATGCATGGCTTCGCTTCATAAGGCCTTTATTAAACCCGAAGAGCCAGGATATTTTTTAATATAACTCAGATTTTGTTCGACTGAAAGAAGAAAAGTCATATAGACCTTGGATGGCAGGAGGGGGGCGTAAATTATGGGATCATTTTCATTTTAAAACCCTTTAAGCTCATCCAATTAAGATTTGAACCCTGACACCAAGTGAAAAACGTGAATGTGCTTTTGGTTTGGAGGTGCAAGTCTCATTTCAGTTTCACATCCCGGACGAGCCCCCAATACTTGCGTCTCCGGTAACAAATAATCAGCGGTTCTCAGTTGATGGTTGCATGTCTAATAGGGGAAACCGATCCAAATGACTAAACAACAAATCTATATTTCTAAAATATTAATAAGCACAAATATACTGTGTTGGGTTCCCACTACTCAATCCTGAAACCAAACTAGTTGAGAATCACAGACATAACTGATGACGCTCAGTCTGGTAATCTTCATAAATGCCATCATCATCATTAAAAACGGTATCAAACAAGCATCAGGATTACCACATTTGCTCTTCATCCGACACACACATTCTTCTTGAGGAGCGCTGAACTGCCCAAACCTGTGTTCGAGAGTCACACCCTTACATTAGAGACGCCGAACACTGACAGACGGTCCATAACCTGAGCCAGAACCAGGCCACTCTCCTGCTCCTCAACCTCCAGCGAGACGACATCTCAGACACATCAGACACATCAGACCTATTAGACACATCAGACCTATCAGACATCAGGGCTCCACGAGCTCACGCTATGATCCTGGATATCCATGCTAAACCAGGAAACATGAACTTTGGAGTTATTTCTGCATTACAGCTGGGAAAGCTGTTGCCATAATGCTATTTGCAAGGTTTTAGTGTTGTGAAAGTACAGTTTATAGATTTGCATGCTGAATGCAGTAATTTGTTTTTCAATTCACATTTTTTTGGGTAACACTTTATTTTACAGAGTCCTTGTTACATATGTTACATGTACTTACCATAGTAATGAGAGTAAATTACACTGCAATTAACCCTCAACCAAACCCAAGTCCTACCCTAAGCCAATAGTAAGTACATGTTGTTAATTATTATTACTCAGTACTTAAATATATAAATGACACTGTAATAATTACACCTTAAAATAACGTGTAACCTTTGTGTGTATAGCGCTTTTCACAATATTGTTTCAGAGCATCTGTACAGAAAATGCATGTCTACATTACAATTTGAGCTAATTTGCTTCATAAAGAGAGGATTAGTAGCACTTCTCTAGTCACTATTTGACAGCTGACCACTATAAACACACAACACTTGATAGGAAAACACCCTTATGAAGGTTTTCACAGTTGGGTGTCTGGAGAGACATACAGTAAATGAAAAGCCACAAGACACGTACAGTAACAGACATTATCAGTCACACTTCAAATGATGATGCAAGAATGCAAAGCTGCCTACGGGTTGCATACCAGACACGCTCGCAAACACAATGTGCTCAGCACTACGAGACAGGAGCACTCGAGAAGATTCTGAAACACAAGAACACCTCAGCTTATCGGTACAGCCGGCCAAAGCCCAGGGAACACATCGGTGCAATGCACAAACACACACCACCAAACCTTAAAGGTGCATTGTGTGATATTAAGGAGGATCTGTTGACAGAAATGCAATATCATATACATAACTCTGTTTTCAGTGGTGTATAAAGACCTTACTTAACGAACCGTTAAGATTTTATTAGCTTAGAATGAGGCATTTCTCTCTACACACTAGTGTTGCACGGTGTACCGATACTTCAAAAGTATCGCGATACTCGGAAATTAAAAACGTCACGATACCTAAATTTTTCAGTATCGATACTTTATAAAAAAAAATATGGACCTATGGACGTCTGTGTTTTTTTCCTGACGCACGCAGCAAAGAACCTGCCGCTGTCAGTGTCATGTGACAAAACACTACAGCGAGATGGCTGCATGTGCGAGCGGCGAGCACAAGTGGTCCACGACTCGTAGAAAAAGATGACGCGAGGAGTGACATATGGAAGTACGTTGCCTACCTTGCTCTGTTGCACGGTGCACCGATACTTCAAAAGTAAATCGGAAATTAAAAACGTCACGATTCCTTAATTTATTAGTATCGATACTTCTAAGAATGACTGCGTTCCAGATTTGTAAGGCCAGCGAGTCGACACACTGGCTGCGTGTCGTGTCCGTTTTTATTTCGGCTCCCATGTTAACTGTCTGCGTGACACACGCGTCTGAGCGCAGCTCGAGACGCGCGGAAAACGCGTGCATGCTACAAATAGAACCGACGCCTATTTTTCACGCGACACTGCAAGCGTGTTGGAAGCGTTTCCAGGCAAAATAGAATAGGAAAAGATGTTTCTATGTCATTTTGACACGAATACATATTAATAAATGACATTTTGATGTTTGAACGTTTTGACATAAATACAATAAATGTCATTTAAAAAAAATATTATCGATTTTCAAATATTGCACCTCTCAAATACAGAACGAATTATTCTGTAGCCTATTTTGCCGTCAACACTGCCGACGTTGTCTTTGCTGCTATATATTTATGTTTAACATGAAGTATAGGCCTTCCACACATCTCTCTCCCCACGTCAAATATATCACCAATGAGGCTTATCATATGTTACCAATATTAAACATTGTTTAATATAATCACTGTTCATATTTTTATTCAAAGTTCAGAATCAAGATAAAGCTCTTATGTTTCTTATGATAAATGAGATAATGCTGCTAAATTTATATATTTTTTTACCTTGAATGTCATTGCTCTAATTTATTTTTTATATTTCATATTTTGTTCAAATGTTTAATATATCTGCTGTTCATATGTTAATTTATTAGTGTGTTATATGATTAGAATGTTGTCCCGGTTTTAAAATAAAGCACAGCAATGATATTTGAGAGTGTTTCTCCCTTTTCAGGAAAAGTATCGAAAAAGTATCGAAATCGCAATACTTGACTTGGTATCGAAACAATAATTTTGGTATCGTGACAACACTACTACACACTGCGGGTCGCCTTACATCAACATGTTTCTACGGTGGCCCTGAACGGACAAACGCGTTTCGTCACTATGTTGTTCTTCATGATAAGAAGCTTCAGCTAAAGTCAGCGGATAAAACACTGACACAATGATGAACAAGTAACAATAATATTCGCAATAACATCTTGTTTTACTGAATAATTAAGTAAACCTAATTTCTTAATTTAACTTTGTAAAGAAACCTCATCGATAAACTGGCTACTCTCTGCTGTCTCAGACGACGACATCACTTCCTGTCGGCCACCGTAACTTCTGTTGGGTGCAGTTCAAAATCTCACCACTAGATGCCGCTAGAAATCACACACTGCACCTTTAATGCCGGTTTTAGTCAATTCCTCTTAGCTGTGAGGTCGTAAGTCGCCACAGTCAAGTCGTTTCAAAGCAGCTTTACAGCGACAACGGGATATTAATGCAACAAAGATTATTTAGGCATTACAGCAGATCTAGAAGAAAGTCATTGTCCTGCTTAAGTAGCCTAAGTTTTTGATTGATTTCCATTGTAAAAATCACTTGTTATTGACTTAGGGGCCGCTTACACAAAACGTGTAATGCGTTCTGGCCGTTCATTTAAACAAAACCAGCATTTCGGTGGTTTCCTGAGAAACACAAACTTTGAAGTAAGACAGATTTCAACAGATTTATTTAAAGCCCTTTACTTGCAGGTAGAGATGAACCGATATGAACATTTGGGCCGATACCGATAACTCTTTATATTAGAGCCCGACCGATAAAGGATTTTTAAGGCCGATACCGATACAAATATTTGGTGATTTAAAATTCCGATATATCGGCCGATATATATATATATTTTTTTTAATCCAGAAACGCGTAACAAAACATGAACAGATTTCCCTAACATATGTTATTTGTAGTTATTTAAGAGTCCTCAGCCTTACTAAAATAATATGATAATGCAGTTTAAAAATAAACTTGTTTGTTTTATTGTCACAACAGAACAGAATATATTAAAGTTCTGATAAATATAATGTATATTAAAAATACAAACTTAAGATATGAAACTTAAAGTCCTTTAAAAAAAAAAAAAAACTATTATTAATATTGATAGTAATCATTTTAAAAAAATCAATGATGATGATATTATTATTATCATCATCATTTGTATTGTTATTAAACAAGACAAAGGTCACTATTGTGTGTGTGTGTGTGTGTGTGTGTGTGTGTGTGTGTGTGTGTGTGTGTGTGTGTGTGTGTGTGTGTGTGTGTGTGTGTGTGTGTGTGTGCCATCATTTCACCATCAAATGGAAGTTTTATCAGAAAACTAATCAGAAATCACTGGAAACCGCGTTGAAAACAAACATGATAAAAGCGGCCGTTTGCTGCTATTTTTGTTGTTTACTTGGATATTTAAAACCCAAGCATCGATGTTTTACCACAGGTTTACAATAAAAAGTGATACATTGATCATAATGAATTAATTTATGTCAAAATTGCACATTAGTCACTCAGAAATAAATTACCGTTAGGTCTATTTCACAAAAGAAAGAGGACACACTTACTTCTTCAGTCGCGTCTGTTTCTGTTTATCTGGTAGTTACAGGACATATTTACATCACATTTAGAAAGAATGATCATTTCTACAAATATATGCCACCAAAAATACGACCTGAGGAGCTTTAGCACTCTCTCGACTCCAATACAGATATTTTCAGTCAGAGAAACAGAGGAAGCTCCCGAAAAAAAAGTTGCTTTATTTTATGATAGTCCGGTATAAAGAGACGAGACGTAGGCTACTGACAGATAAAATAAAAACATGACTGTGTGATAGCCTTAATTATTGGTCGGATTTCTTCAAGCGTTCACTATGTTTTTTTACTATGCGTATCTTCAAGCGTTTACTATGTTTACTATGGTAATGGTTAGCGCGCATAGTCTTTTGCATCACAAACAGAAGGCATTCAAACATGAACGCGAGTTAAATTATTTTAAAAGTCTTTAATGCTGACAGAATCATCCGGCGCTGCCGTCTCCTCTATGCTCCCGACTCAGGTGAACTCCGCCTCTGTTCGTAACCTCTCCTCTAGCTCGAGCTGGCCCGCTTTGGCCCAAGGTATTCGACGGCCAGAAATCCTGGCCGTTGGCCCCGAGTAGGCCCGTGTACAAGCCCCGATCCAGCCCCAGAAGTGACAGTGGAAACGCGACTGGCACGCACTAGCACGGCCCGGCCCTGGCACGACAGTGGAAACGCGGCTATTGATGTCAGCAGTCTTCCTTATAGAGTGCCCTCTGGTGGACAAACTATGCAGTGCCAACACTCATAACATGGTTGCAGGGTGTTTCGTCCGGTTTTATTGTATTTTTTAAATATTCATTTATCGGCCGTTATAAAAGCCGATACCGATAGTTTGAAAAATGCCTAATATCGGCCGATAATATCGGCCCGCCGATATATCGGTCGGGCTCTACTTTATATTTGAAAGCCGAAAGCCGATGACCGATATATCGGCCAAAAAAATAAACCCAAATTATAATACATTTTTAGAGGCTGATTACAAAAACTAAACTCAAAATGATAACATTAAAAATGATCATATATCGGCCGATACTGATATATCGTGCATCCCTACTAACAGGACTGAAAAATACTGATGACTCATCTTGCACTGTAAATATTTCTGTCCAATCAAAACCCCACTAGATCAGGGCTGGGCAATTCTGACCCGAAACCATTCAAGTGCTAGAAGTGGGAATCACAAAAGCCAAATCAAGAAACATTGTGCACACCCATTGCTGACTGTTCTGTTGGACCACAGCATTATTTCAATGACAATGAGTTTTAAGACTCAGTCCATCAGAGACCAATGTACTGCAAAAACTGCTCAAATCAACGGCAAGCTCTTTTTCCCGGTATTGTAAGGTCAGCGTAGAGAGGGAAACAAGCCCTGGTCATGTGACACCTCCACAGGAACTCTGCAGGCGAAGGTTAGGATCATGCAGGACGGGTTTAAAGGTCAAAAACAAGCACAATCATGAATGCAACACTCTCATACTATCATCAACGCTGAACATCCATATCCAAATGATTGCATTGGATGCATTTTCTAGCAGACATGCTAATGCTAATGCTAATGATGATGATGATGATGAATCAGACCTGCGATCAGTTCATGCTTGCACTGCGTGAACTGAACATTATTGTGTCATGAATGCTATAAAGCCTGAACATGTTTTAAAGGCATGTCGAGTCGCCTCTTTTCAGGAAGCGGACGTCAGAACTCAACCGCTCTTATTAATAGCACAGTCAGACCACGCTATTTTTTTGGCAGCAACTTGTTTGACATGAAGTACGCAAATTGTGGTCACAAAATACAAATTTGTCAAGCTGATTTGTGCAAACAACTCTGAAAGATCATCATGCACTTTAGGGATAAATCTCACTGGAGCTTTAAGACATCAACACTTACACTCCTCGTTTCTGCACAGCTTAGAAAGTAGTAACTTATAATTATTCACTATATAATACCTTATCAATAGATATCATTGAAGAAATCAATAATCCTAGGCGTCTTTAACTATTATGTCATGTTATTGAGCTGGGATCGGGTTAGGATAGGGACAGGTTTCATGGTTTGGTTAGGGTTAGGGATGCTATTACAACAATTAATTACAGACGTGATTATAAGCAGGTATTTTAGCATAATTTAAATGAGTTAAAGACACAATATAAATTCCAAAAGCAAGTGTAACTAGCAAAATAATAGATGTTACACATTTACTGGGATGGATACTTGTGTCTCACTGGGTTCTAGTATCTAATAAACTATTGAAATGCTTACTAATAACCAGGAAATATATACATATTAGTATGTAATGATGACAAGTGAAATCAAAAAGGATACTAGTCTATTACTCTATTAATATGTAATATCTAGATACTAAACACACACTAAATACTATGACAGGTTAGTGGAAAAACTGTTAAAAAAATGTTAAGAAGAATGATAAGATTAAAATACATAAGCAAACAAATAAATTAGATTAAAATAAATAAATGAATGTGACTAAAATAAAAATGAGTAATTAATCAAACTTTAGATTCACGGTGAAGTTTGATTATTATTATAAAAAATATATTTAAATTAAATTAACAAATAAAAAAAATTCATTTAGCAGTGCATTACTATAATGAGTAAAAATATAATATAACTTAATAGAAACTAATTTTAGATTTATAATATTCCAGTTTCAATAGGGTGTTTATAAAAGATATATGCATTTAAAATCTTAGGATGGGGGTCTGTCACAGTCACACGACGAGGATGATCATATTGTGGAGTCTAAAAGACTGACAAGCCCTGATGATGACGAAGATGATGATGACGAAGATGATGATGATGATGATGATGATGATAGCAGGCGCGTCATATGACAGAATCACGCACGCGATCAGTTCAAAGCACTAACAGCGTCCGGGAAACACGAGCCTGCAACTGTGCAAACATGACATTTTTGGAGACAATTTGCACAAAACACTTGACTTTAGTCAGTCGCCGTCCCAGCTGACAGAGAACGTTCTCAGAGCTGGCAAGGTTCTCTCAAACTTACGAACAAACGTTCCTACAGTAACGCTCGTTCAAAATGATCTGGTTTTTAATAATGTTCTCAAAACGTCTGCACAGAAACATCATTTACACATCATCCATGGAATGTTGCATATTCATCCTGTTCTGTGTTCGTTGATTTGATACATTCTAAAGTAACATTCCACGCAGTGTTTGAAGATGTTGCAGATGGAACGTTACTGAACGTTACATTGTGTCATTCTTCAAACATCTTGCAAAATGTTACTTTTGAATGTTCTCTGAACGTTCGAAACGTCCAGCTCGAGTTCGAACGTCGTTGAAACGCTTCGAACGTTCAGAAATAACGTCATTGGGAACGTTAGCTAAACATTCCTCGAATATACCTTTAGCTGTGATGCAGGAGCACCAGGTCAATCAGGACAATGATCTGAAAACACACTCACCCCATTAACCACTCCATGATGCCTGAACGGGATAAATCCAGCTAGAGCTGCCGTGCTCCTCGTTCTGTTCCCCGGTAACGCGAGCTCGCCGTGTGGATCTGCGTTCTGCGGGTTTAATCTGTGTTTTCCGAGCGAAAGCGCGTTAGTGAGACGCGGATGAGCTCCAGCGCGCTGATCAAGGACCGCATTGACTTTGACGTTTGGCGAAGGGTGGCAGAGGAGAGTTTCTGCCGTGAATGGTCGTGTAAAGCCGCGCTAATCTCTCCGCGTCTGTGCCGGTGTAGGGCTCTCTCTCTCCGGGCACCGAGTCACCGGGGCACCGCGCTTCACCGGAGACGGGCTCGGATCGGGGCACGGGGCTCTTGCTGAGCTTGTAGGGCAACTGGAGTGGCTGTTTTCAAGCTCTGCCATATACAGGAAATCCGGAAGTAAACACAGGTTCGATTGCCGACCCCCTCTCTCCCGGGATGTTGTCTGCTCACTGATGCATGCTGGGATATGTAGTTTTCTCTCGAAGCGGAGGACTACACGCAGACGTGACGCACGCAAGACGCACTTCAGCAGCGGTGTTTTTATATTTATTTATTTTATATAAGCTGTAAAATGGTCTGGAGGACGACACCAAACAAATACAACGGTGACACTTTACAATAAGGTCCATTAGTTAACATTAGTTATTGTATTAACATGAACTAACCATGCGCAATACATTTGTACCTGTATTTGTTCATCTTTGTTAACGTTAGTTAATAAAAATACAGATGTTCTTTTTTAGTTCATGTTAGTTCACGGTGCATTAACTAATGTTAACAAGTTTTTAATAAAGTATTAGTAGGCTAATTGTTGAAATTAACATTAACAAATATTAATAAATGCTGTATACGAGCAGTTCATTATTAGTTCATGTTAACTAATAGTTAACTAATAAACCTTATTGTAAAGTGTTACCAATACTAATAGACTCCAATAAATGCAGAGAGGTATTCTTTGAAATATCACATGATATAATCTATCTGGTTAAACAGTTAGTGTTGGGGAAAGAAGATGCAACCATATTTTTTTTCTGCTGACAATATATGACACATAATCTCATCTCAGCACTTTTTGTGATGAATGACTACACTATTTTTTTATCTGAATATCAACATTTGTGTGATTTAGTCAGTCAAAACCGTTTTGATGTTGATTGATCTAATTTTGTCTCTTTGGAAAATAGAGATCTATGACATTTTTTATTTTTTTATAATCAAACTTTTTTGTGTCTATTTGTTAATGATGGATTTGTGGACACATTCATGTTTTTAGATTTGTAGAGTAAAAGTTATAGTTTTTATTTTGAAGTAAAAGATCAAATTAGACCCTTTGGGTAAGATGAGTCACAGACGGCACCTATAGCTGCATGCTGTTATAGTGTTATTGTTTTTAAATGTAATACTTATAGTAATTAATGGGGTTATTATTCAGTATTCCATAAATTAAATGTGCATTTCAGACATATTTGCTTTCATTAAAACCTATAGGTTATTTGAGTGAAATCATTTAGTGCATTCATAGTGTTGCTATTATGACATCTTCAATTAAAATATGGGCGATTATTTAAGTACATATTCATATGCCTGTATATGAATCATAGAATAATTTTACCTATCAAATAAATCTCTTTTACTGGGATTCTGCTTGGTTTATCATCTGTCATTTAATTATTATCAACTTAATTAACTAGATACACTTTTAAATACAATTTTTTTGTTTTATATTTTACATTAATTACACTTTTAAAATTAATAAATATGAATAAGAATTTATCAATATACAGGGCCTCATGTGTATGTTTTTTTTTTCTTCTTCTTTTTCTAATGCCATTAATAGAAACATTTGCTTATTTAGATGTTATAGCACAAAATGTCAAATATTAAAGGAGTAAGTTATATCCCAATTTTAAAATGGACTTCCTTTCTGACCAATGCCTGACTTCCGTTCTTTCCTGTTATACATCTTGTTCATTTTCTCACCATTGTATACACAATCAAGCTATTTAAATGACTGAGTGTGACAAGAGCATATTATTTCAAAATGTGATATTGCCTTTTATAGAAATACTTATTATTAAAATAAATTTTAATTGATTTTAAAAGTTACAGAATTGATCACCTAAGCATCTGAAAAACAAGTTACAGAATTCATAGCCTTTTTTCTGTGCTTTCCTGAGAATTTTTACCAATTGCTATACATTGTAAAATAGCAAAAGAAGCTTCTTTGATGTGTTAAAGAAGTTCATGGTAAGACAAGATTCTGTTTCCTGTTCAACATTTGATCAGATCCACCAGAGGGCGTCGTTTATCCTCAAAAGAAACTCGTGTTCTGCTTTTTCAGTGTTTTCTTCCGTCTTATAGCAAGCAAGCAAATATATTTATAATAGCACATTTTCAAACAACAGATGTTGCCCCAAAGTGCTTTACAAAAATGATAACATTAAAATCATACAACAAAGCACACATAACTTATTCAAAAGCTAAGGAAAATAACTAAGTTTTTAAATAAGACTTAAAAGTGGCAATTGATGGAGCTGACCTCACGTGGAATGGGAGACTATTCCAGAGTTTGGGACCGTTGGTTATAGTACAGGTTTGTCCAATTTCTATCACCATTGGTTGTGAATCCACTCCAAGATAATAGACGACAGAGTTAAAACTTAAAATAAATAAACAGTGATTAGTAAAATGTGGGTTTGAGTTTTTGGAGACACTCGAGAAATCTTAAGCAAATCACCTCAAAGCTATTGAACAGGCATGGACTAAAAGCTACAAAACGTCCATTTTGATGGGAATCGTATAGAACAGAGGCATTACACACACCTCTGTTTGACCTCCCTCGTTCCTTCAGGATTTCCTAACACTGAGAGAGAGGAGACTGCGGTGAAGATGTCCTCCTGAGGTACTGTGTGATGACACTCGCTCCTGGAGCCAGATCACTGTGTTTGAGCCGCAGGGCTGAATATAACACCTACAGGACAGACAAGGTCGTTCCAGGGAACATCTCAGCTCAGATCGATAGAGAAACATCTGAGATCAGCAGCCTGAGGCTGAGAGTTCACCAGAGCTCATTCAGATGCAGGACCTCACCTCGACTCTGCATCAGACACCGGTCCCTTTCTGTCATTAATAAAAACACACACACACACACACACACACACACACACACACACACACACACACACACACACACACACACACACACACACACACACACACACTCTCTCTCTCTCTCTCTCTCTCTCTCTCTCACACACACACACACACACACACACACACACACTCACGTTCCTTCAGCTAAGAGAGTTTTGTCCAAAAAGCTGACACTTTATTATTTTTGTTAAATGAAGGTCACATTAAAGTTTGCTAGACCTTCATTTAATTTATTTATGTATTTATTTATTTATAAATGCATTACACATAGATATCGGTTTTACTGTTTTACCCTTGTCAGCTTAACTTAACTTCCTATCTTAAAACATGAAAATCCATGATTAAATTGAATTATTACACTTTTAAGAGCATGGTAATATAAACAAGAGAAAGAAATAATCATAAACCATTACAATATTTGTTCTGTAAATTATATACATACATAGAAGTATTTTCAATATACATATGTCAGGATTTTACTGCCACTTCCAAGCTGTAATTTTGTCCACTTAAGTATAATATTTATACATATAGCCTTTATGTAAAAAGACAAAATAGTCTAGCCAAAAATATGTTTTCCATCACCATCATCTCCACCACAGAATGATATTAAACACCTTGTCCAAGCTCTTGTTCTATCCAGACTAACATAATCTGTGCTGGAAATTAAATTGTTGGATAAAAGGACATAAATACTATACTGCACTGTGACAACATGCATCTTTGATGATGTTCTAGCAATGTGGTCTGTGAAGTTCAACTGATCATCAATCACATCTCCAAGGTTCCTGGCTGTGCTGGATGGAGTTATGGTTGATGAGCCTAGTATATGTGGAGAAGTTGTGATGAAGTGTTGGGTTTGCCGAGACCACAAGCAGTTCTGTCTTTACAAAATTGAGTTGAAGGTGGTGGTTCTTCATCCAGCAAGAAAGGCATCCAGGCAAACTAAGATGCAGGAAGCTGCCATCAGATCATCTGGGTGGAATGAGAGGTAGAGTTGTGTGTCGTCAGCATATCAGTGATGGGAAAAGCCATGTTTTTGAATGAAAGATCCCAGTGATGACATGTAGATGGAGAAGAGAAGCGGTCCCAGCACTGAGCCCTGAGACACTCCAGTAGATAGATGATAACAGTGATGGGAAAAAAAACATGTTTCTGAATGACAGATCCCAGTGATGACATGTAGATGGAGAAGAGTAGCGGTCCCAGCACTGAGCCCTGAGGCACTCCAGTAGCTAGATGATAACAGTGATGGGAAAAAAACATGTTTCTGAATGACAGATCCTAGTGATGAGATGTAGATGGAGAAGAGAAGCGGTCCCAGTACTGAGCCCCGAGGCACTCCAGTAGATAGATGATAACAGTGATGGGAAAAACCATGTTTATGAATGACAGATCCCAGTGATGAGATGGAGATGGAGAAGAGAAACGGTCCCAGCACTGAGCCCCGAGGCACTCCAGTAGATAGATGATAACAGTGATGGGAAAAGCCATGTTTATGAATGACAGATCCCAGTGATGAGATGTAGATGGAGAAGAGAAGCGGTCCCAGCACTGAGCCCTGAGACACTCCTGTAGATAGATGATAACAGTGATGGGAAAAGCCATGTTTCTGAATGATAGATCCCAGTGATGAGATGTAGATGGAGAAGAGAAGCGGTCCCAGCACTGAGCCCTGAGACACTCCTGTAGATAGATGATAACAGTGATGGGAAAAGCCATGTTTCTGAATGATAGATCCCAGTGATGAGATGGAGATGGAGAAGAGAAGCGGTCCCAGCACTGAGCCCTGAGACACTCCTGTAGATAGATGATAACAGTGATGGGAAAAGCCATGTTTCTGAATGATAGATCCCAGTGATGAGATGTAGATGGAGAAGAGAAGCGGTCCCAGCACTGAGCCCTGAGACACTCCTGTAGATAGATGATAACAGTGATGGGAAAAGCCATGTTTCTGAATGATAGATCCCAGTGATGAGATGGAGATGGAGAAGAGAAGCGGCCCCAGCACTGAGCCCTGAAGCACTCCAACATCCTGAATGACCTGCTGAGAGGGAAGACTCGGATCATTGGACTGCAGTTCCTGAGATGCCCTTCGTGAAGAGGGTTTACAGGACGATCTGGTGGTTAACAGTGTAAAAAACAGCAGACAGGTAGCCTGGCTAACGTCAGACCACATCTCATTGAGTTGTGGTCTGGGAACCATATGTTCATTTTCTCGTATTTGAGGCGTGGTTTACGAATGCCCAGAGCCATTTATTGGGCGCTACGAATGTCTATCAAATGTGCCTGTATGTAGCTCATAGCCAATCGTTTCAATTATACCAGATGACGTATGTAGAGCGGCAGAAATTCGACGAGGAAGAACACGAAATAAACTTGCGTTCTAAACTACTTAGAACACTATCTAAGGCTACATCGAAAGGTAACTTCGCGTCTGATGCCATGTTGGATCCATAGATATAAACAAACTGCTTCGGTGTGTGTCATAAATGTCATCATCGTCTTGCTGCTCCCTCCCCGTTCTGTGATTGGATCCCTTTTTGAGGGGAAAATCTGGTCAATGGTGTCCAGGCTGCCTAGCAGCGTGAATAAAATCGCGCTGCGCTCAAGGCAGCATGGGGAAACCCAGGCTAGCAGACAGGTGCAACAAGATGAGAACTGAGGATTTGGAAGCTGTTCTTTTGAGACGTTTTTTGACGTGTCTTTGTGCTCATACCCAAACGATTTTCACTGGTGATGCGCCGAGTGAACGTGCAAATTCACTCCCTGACAGTAGATGGCGCTTATTGAAAAACATAAATACCCCGGTACACAAGGTTTACGCTTCTGACACGCGCTTGTCACACAGAAGAAGAAGAGAGCCAGTATTTACATGCTTGCCAAAATCATTCACATACTTTTTCCTTATTATCAAGATTGTTGTAGTCGCTGTGGTGTTTGTCATAAAGTTCTATGTGTTCAGACACCAAAGAAACCAGAGCTCTACATTAATCTTGCCTCGTTGCATATTCTTCTTCGTCTACTTCCTCTTCGTCGTCTTCTTCTATCAATGTGTGCTCAGCAAGACATTTTTGTGCTTGAGCGCCACCAAGTACTGTAACTTCAGCAGCTCCAAAATCAAGTCCCGCCCTCCATTTTTTCTTGTAGCCGTTTTACTCATATATACGTCACAAGAACAGACCATCACAACTTCCGGTTCATGTCGACTTTAAGCAGTTGTGGCTAATGGTTAGAGAGTCGGACTTTAACCCAAAAGTCGCAGGTTTAATTCTCAATAGGAAAATTTAGGTAGGTGAACAAAAGCGCCAATCTCATTGGTCGGACATTTTTTAACATGGCGCATCAAACCAAAAAAATTACATTGGCACCCTTTATTTAGTCACGAGTTGTTAAATGTCGACAACTCGACAACATGTCGACAACAATGTCGACGATTAGCTCACGCGATAATCGTCCCGGTGTGCATGAGGCTTCAGTGACCCATGTTCATATCTGATCCTGCATGCTGACCATTGCGCTTCACTGTGGAAGCTGCAGCACGATTACTTATTCATAAACAGTGGTTGTTGTGCAGGGGGCCATTACAGGACACGAGACTTGAGATAGCATTGCATTACCTACTCATTTATTATGAATGGAACCAAGGACGATCACTCTCTGCTGTAACTGCGAAAATAGATGCACTTGAGAAGCGTTAAAGTGCTGCGGTGAATGATTCGGGACCCTGTCAGAATCTGAAAGCGGAAGCAAAAAAACTAATGACAGGCTACCCTTAGATTTTATCTACTTTCTTAGTGCATGATCCTAGTATAATTGTGTGTGATTCATTGCAGTGTGCTATTCTAAAAAAAAGAATCATTTAGATTTAGAAACGGTGTCAGTGTTATTTTAGCATTGTTGAAATGCTATTATAAATTTTGTCAATATTTTGAATTAGATTTTACTTTTGTATTTCCTGTTTTACTTCTTTTTTTTTAAGCCAACATGATTTTATTTTTAGTTAATTTACTTTTAGTTATTTTAGCACTTAAACTAAATGAAAATGAGTCTAAATGTTGCCTTGGAAACTAGCTGAAACAAAATAAGTTTACGTTTTCTTTTTTTTTCTTTTTTTTTCTATATTATATCATTTAAATTTTTCGTTAATAATAACCCTAATGATAATTCACCTCATATCTTGTAGAGCTTCATGAGCCATTGCAATAGCAAACATCTCCTAAACTCACTGTATTCTGATATTTAAAATGATTTTATTGATTTATAATAATGATCTTGGCCTCTATTAACTGGAACACAAGTAGTTCACTGCATGAAGCTTATGCAAGTCTCGAGGAGGGTGAAATGGAGAAAAGCGGGATGGGAAGTGTTGTTTATTTTTAAAGCAGCATTAGTCACTTGCTCTTGATCATGGAAAGAGAAAAATGGCCTTATGACATAAGCATCCTTTAATAGTTTCCATATAGAGCGTCTGGACTCCACATCACAGTGTCACGTCTGGATATAATCAAATCTTCTCTTTATCGGTTCTTCACACGCTCTCTCGCACACAGGCCTTCAAACACACGTCATCTTACGCTCCGTGTTCCAAGATTAAAGGTGAAAACTGTTGTTGTTTTTAAAACAAATGATTGTACATGGAGCAGGTCGCCTCATGGAGGACGATGTTGAGATCATGGGTCATCCCTCTCTAGGACAGGCTTTTCCTCATGGAATAAATGAATCATGACTTACTAACCATGGCTTAGTGTGTCTACATCAATTACACCGGCAATCCACACTGAACCCACACCACACTAGATGTCAGTATTAAAGTGCAAGATGTCTTTTGTCTTTTGCTGAGGATCTTTCACATGTGAAAAAAATCACAGATTTCAATTCAAAGTCCCTCTGTGGCAGTTTTATGGATGACTATACATTAAAGGGGTGGTTAATGCCCTTTTCACAAGATGTAAAATAAATCTCTGATGTCCCTAGAGTGTGTGTGCGAAGCTTTAGCTCAAAATACCAACAGATATTTTTATACTGCATGTTAAAATATAATATATATATATGTAAAAACGCACCGTTTTGTGTCTGTTCCTTTAAATGCAAATGAGCTGCTGCTCCCGGCACAGGGGGCGGAGCTTCAAGAGTTTGCACTCACACAGACATGCATAGACATAATATAGATAGACGCCCTATCGACCGCTACTGCCTACTGGCGCGGGCGAGCCGTGGGACCGCCATCTTAGACCGGTCACCCGCTCCACTCAGTGTAATCTGAATGGCAGGTGCAATGAGCTGTCAGCGCATTTAATTAATCATACCTCACTGATTACCGAACTGATTTTCATGCGGGTTTTTTTGCTGCAAAGGTCATTCATGTAGCTATTATACAGGACACATGGTTCGGCATATTTTAATATTCATAGTAGGCTTAACATTAATATAATATTCTGATTTAAGATATAAAGTGACCAGACGTCCAAAATCAAAATATGTGATGTAGGATATAAGGTATTTTATAAATCACACACTATAAATATGATAAAGAAGCAGAAACAGATAGTTGCAGTAAAGTAAGATATTTTAATAAGTTGAAGAAACGTGTGTGTTTTACATTTACATTGCTTCCTGATATCACGTGCGCAAACACAAATAACCTATATATAAAACAGTTATGTCCGGTCGAAAAATGTATGAATTAACTTCAGATTGGATTGCGCTAAAAGTAAGTTTCGTGCCTCTTACAAGTGCTTTCGAACTTCTTTCTGATCTGAATGGTATGTGGAAAACACTTGCGTTGAGGGAGCCAGAAAACACTTGTGGAAGACTTCTCCTAGTGTCCAGAACGCAACTGAATGCCTTTTCAAGCGTCCCAATACTGGAAAAACCACAGGAAACTACTTTTAAACACGAAATTACTTAATTTACAGAGGGTCTATTCGCACGTCTCGTCTATTAATATAAACGTTACCTGAGGTAATTTTCCTGGACCTTTTTACAGAAGGTAAAAGTCGCCGTAATCTTTACTGACATTGTCCATAATGATTACTGAGATGCACATTCGGACGGGACTAAAATAACCGAGAAGCTCTTGTAATTATTACTTTACCCCACCTCTCCATGTCAGGTGAACACCGGCTGGTGCAGTAAACATTGCCTAGCTAACGTTAGCTGGCTACGATTTCAGTATAGTAATATCAAAGATCCTTGCTCCTTCTCAATTATCTGGTAATATTCTATTCACAAAATACAACCAATAGTACGGTAATGTTAAAAGTAATCCCCCGGGCCCTATTTGCGATGGTCCGCCGATTAGAACAGGAAAATACTCCACAGTGCTCTAGCATCTTCACTGCTGCCACGCAACGAAACTAGGAATACGACCGGTTTAAGATGGCGGCCGCATTTCTCAGTGCCCAGCGGCCAATAGGGCATCTAGTCTCTATATAATATCTATGCAGACATGCACTGAAAATTTCAAAAAGTTTTAGCCTTTTATGTTCAAACCGGAGTCAGACAATGATGGAGAGACTCAAGAAGAAGTGACAACATGTAGAAGCAACAGGACATTTCTGAATGTTAGTTAATGAATTTATGAAGCTTATGTGTAGCTATCTTCTAGTCATTGATTAGCATATTCTGTCTTGGTAATCTATAAATCGTGTTCCGGGGGGTGTGGCTTATGTACATTATAGGTTTTGGTGATGTCACTAACCCGGGAGGAATGTGGTGTAGTCTCTACCAGCCGTTTGTTGTAGTCCTTAAAAAAAAGCACACGGTAGTTTTATAACTTGTATTAACTTGAAAAGTGGCTAACTTTTTTAAACGTATAGTTTAATTACTGAAGTTTGATTAACTGTGTGTGTGTGTGTGTGTGTGTGTGTGTGTGTGTGTGTGTGTGTGTGTGTGTGTGTGTGTGTGTGTGTTTGTGTGTGCTAACATTTTGAGAACATTAATAAAGACCAGAAAACTGTGAATGAACGTTCTACTAATGTTACTGGAAGAAGGTTTGTTCATAACTTTGAGAGAACCTTTCCAGAACGTTCCCTGTTATCTGGGTTACTCAATGTGAGCCCCGGATGAAGCCAGAGGAAGATACTGAGTTATATTTCTCATACACACATCATGATGTCCTTCTCCTAATTACACTCGAACAAGGAATCTGGCATGCAAAAGACAATTAGGGCTCATAGATTTAAAACTACTCAATCAGTCAAGTAGGCTACAGTTGTAAATTTAACGCCTTTGGTGTGTGTGTGTGTGTGTGTGTGTGTGTGTGTGTGTGTGTGTGTGTGTGTGTGTGAGTGTGTGTTTTGCTTCAGTAAGGTGCAGATCATTATCAAGTGAATGGTTACCTTCATTAGTGCCGAGTTGTCTGAAATGCATTTGCTGTAATGTGAAAGTCTTTTTCATTGATTGCACATTCACACACACACACACACACACACACACACACACACACACACACACACACACACACACACACACACACACACACACACACACACACACACACACACACACTTACATGGTTTCCTTCAGAAACGCGGCCAAAAATAGATCCTGACCATATAGAAAACAGAACACAAATCTTACAGTGTCAAGCGCCTTAATGGAAAGTCTATAACAAAGCATCACAAATCTGTCTCCTCCAAACAACACCTTCCACAACAGACTCTAACACTTAGTAACGAACATCACTTACACAATTAGATTTAGATGTTGATCGCAACTTTAATATTTGGAAATTAACCTCAGCACTGTAATCCGTTGTAGGTTATTGTTGTCTCATTCTATTATCATATTCAGCATTAGTGTAATGAAAGGGTAATGACTGATCATCATATTTACATGTATGCATGTGGAAAGAGGCAATTGTGTTATGCTTTTTTTGGTCTATCTATCTATCTACAGTATCTATCTATCTATCTATCTACAGTATCTATCTATCTATCTATCTATCTATCTATCTATCTATCTATCTATCTATCTATCTATCTATCTATCTATCTATCTATCGTGTGTGTGTGTGTGTGTGTGTGTGAGAGAGAGAGAGAGAGAGAGAGAGAGAGAGAGAGAGAGAAAGAGAGAGATTGTGTGTGTGTGTCTATTTGTGTGAGCAAACTTGCTTACTTTTGGGACAAATTTAAATCAGAGAAAATTTGTATAGTACAAACAAATAAACGTGTGTGTGTGTTCTTCAATTTATAGCAATTATAAACATACGTGTTTGTGATGTACAATATTTGCATCAGAGACTCAGACAAAGACCAAAACGTTTTCAAATAATATATTATTGCTCATTGCCAGAATGAAACCAATACAATAAATTAAAGCAACATTGCATGAAACTTTAAATAGACCATTAAAATGAAATATTCTTTTACACATATATGCAAATTGTCTAGATTTACAGTTTAGTACATAGTGCTGCCGGAAGCAGCTTGTCAGTCTGTAGGTAGCCAGCCGTTCTGAGCATGCTCAGTGCACAGTAGTCGATCTGGGAGAACCCCAGTTTAACATACACTTCATATTTTCACTCTTTTATTACATCGTGGATAAAATGTATAATACTGAATAGTGACATCATTGAATGCATCTGCCCCTCAGCTAAATAGACCATCGGGCAATGACAAAAAAATAAATGTCGCACAGCAATTACATCTTCTCAAAGTTGGGCATACAAACAGTTCCCCCAGAAGGTAAGAAGTCACCGTTAAGTGCGGCTGCCCTAATTTGCATCAAAACCAGCATAAACACACACACACACACTCATTTCATTCTTTCAGGTTTAGTGTCTCTGTATGGTCATGCTAGAAGTATATCCTCCTTCATTTTGAGTGTACTTTAGGATGACATGCCAGAAAAGGTCTTTGGTGTGAGTGCATATCATGTATATGTCTATAAGCTCCTTAAAAAAAAAACACTGGTATTCTTTGCTTTTTGCAAAACCAATGTGTGTCCTGTCATTCCTAATACATTTCCTCAACTCCCCCAGCCTGAAAAGGCCTAAAAAGGCTGCAGACGTCAGTCCCTCATAGATGCAAAGCTCTTCAACAACAGAACTCATAAATAATCTGGAGTTATTGCCTTCGTGTTCGATCGTCATCTTTGTCATGATACCTCGATGACCTCCATGCTCCCGGAGAAACTGGACTGCTTTCCCAGCTTCCCAAATTCCTCGCTGCTTTGTGTCGTGTTAATACCCTCTTCAAACTCCATCTGGCAGCTGCGCCGCTTGTACTTCGTGTCCACTTGCGATACACCGCAGACGACCGCTTTCCCTTCCTCGAGCCAGCTGTTCTGAAAGTCCTGCGTTTCGTCCCTTCGGCGTACGCCGGGCTTTGAGGTGCCAGATTGGCCACTGCAACTGTAAGCCGTGAAAGCAGGACCACTGCCAAAGTGCATTGGGTTCCCAGTAGATGGTGCCAAATTAGTGCCTAAGAACCAAGGGCAGTCACCCGTGGGTGTGATCGGGGTGCTGGCTTGATTCAAGCCTCTATGCGTGGTCCAATTAGCGGATGAACCCAACGGCAAGCTGAGGAAAGTAGGCGCCTTCAAGTTGGTCTCGTGAACGGGATCCTGCGATCTTGGCCCGCAGTTTCCCTTCTTCAGATTGAGGGAAAGAGTGGTGGTGGATAACCTCTCAAAGCCACCATTTTCCCACCTCTCTATTTGTTGGATCGTTCTTGTCTTGTTAGTACACTGCGAGTCTGTAGGGTTTACCTTCGAAGGGTGTTGACATACTCCGTTGCTAGTCTTTAGGCTGTCGAGTCTGCAGAGTTTGGGGATGTTTTCAGAGTCTGACGGAGAAGATTGCTGGTTTTGTCTCTCTGAGTAGACAGACTTGATGTCAAGGGAGAAGGAGCACTTGAGCCGTTTGTTTTGAAGGATTCGTTCGGTGGACAGGTGAAGGGAGCTTAGGTCTTTCTGCAGAGAGGTTGGCGACGGAGGCTTTATGCTGATCTCTGTAGTTTGAGGGTTCCTCTGGTCACAGTGATCGCTCTCCATCTGTCGGACATCTGCCAACTCTTCAGTCGGCTTCCCTGATAACCTTATGGGGTCACAAGGCAGACTCTTCTTCATCTGCAGGCCTCTCTCGAACTCCAGCAGCTGACCCAAGAAGTTGAAATTTGGAGATATTGATGGCCGACGGTCCTTCACAAACCTACAGGAATGGCAGATGTGAAAAATTCTATTTAATGCCAAAATACAACTGGTTTCCTGTCTAGAAACATTGGTAACACTTTACACAAGGTTCATTAGTTAACATTACTTAACTACCTTAGGTAACATTAACTAAAATTGAACAATACTTCTACAGTATTTATTAATCTTAGTTAATGTTAATTTCAACATTTACTAATACATTATTAAAATCAAAGGTTGTATATGTTAACATTAGTTAATGCTCTGTGAACTAACATGAACAAACAATGAATGTTTATGTTTATTGTTTATTATGTTTATTATTTAGTATGTTTATTAACTAACATTAACAAAGATTTACTAATACAGTAACAAATGTATTGCTCATTGTTAGTTCATGTTGGTTAATACATTAACTAATAACTAATGAACCTTATTGTTAAGTGTTACCGATACATTAATTACATTTCTGATTGTCTTGGTCTAGCTCGTGGAACGACATAGACTGGTAAACAGCATGACTGACCAATGAAGTCTTGCTGATTAAACTAGTTAAGAATATCAGTATCTCCTAATGAGGACCTGGATCCAAAACACAACATCTGCTAGATGCCATATTTCATCTGATGCAAACATTATGTTGGTCCCCGTCATGGGCTTACAAAACCAGCGTTTTTTGGTTGTTGAACAATAAGACTATGCTGTCCCACCAGCTTGACCAGGAACAACCGTAGGCCTCTAAGCTGGTCTTTTTTGGCAGTCTATAGAGTATCTGAACATCCAAAGAGCTTTACCTGTAGGCATCATCTGAAGACAGGCCCATAGTTTTCATGATATAGGCAATGGCAATTGTTGCAGAGCGGGATATGCCAGCCAAGCAATGGACGATGACTCTGCAGTTTGACACCTTGGCTTTGTCTGTGGATAGAGAGAAACAGCAAACTGGTCAAAAGCAGTTCCACTGTTAAATTGCACACAAAGCATGAGGTAATCTCATTCGCCCACCTCAAATGCTGACATCACTCATACCTCCCTCAAACGCTGATGCACAGATGGCTTGTGTTAACCAAACCTCAAACCTGAGAGGATCTAACTTCTAACTTGCCTTCTAGAATACTCCATTGTCCATTCAGCAAACTTAAACTGCAGTTCATCGACTGGCCACTAGAGACCGGCTCCAAAAGAGAGTCAATCCCATAGTTAAAATGCCCAACTTTACAGCAGAAAAAAATGTGTTTACAGCCATAAACAAAATGTGTTTATAGACCAAAAAGTGGTGTTGGTCTATATAGCTAATTTTGCCCTTCATGACAACTGTGAGGGAGGTGAATCTCTTTATAACTCATCCGTTTAAATTATAATAAGCCTTAAAGTTCTGCATAATTAAGGGCGTGGCCACTTGAGTGACATGTGATGTCAGTACTAGCCGTTTGTCTGCTGTCTGTTAGCGTCACGTCACCTCAGCTAATACGCCTCGCTGCACATTTTCGTTTATCCGGGAGTGACGCGCGGCCTAGATGGCGACGGCCGGCTCCGCCCACTTTGGGCTTCAAAAATGCTCTTCAGAAACACTACGAGTGACGTCACGGACACTACGTCCATATTTTTTTACAGTCTATGGTTCTTACCAATGAACTCGTTGGTTTTGTCCAACCAAGGAAGCAGCTTCTCTCATTCGCCCACCTCAAATGCTGACATCACTCATACCTCCCTCAAATGCTGATGCACAGATGGCTTGTGTTAACCAAACCTCAAACCTGCCTTCTAGAATACTCCATTGCCCATTCAGCAAACCATATAGTCTGGCATTCTTACCAATGAACTCGTTGGTTTTGTCCAACCAAGGAAGCAGCTTCTCACAGTAGCTGTCGTTGACGGGAATGCGCATGAAGTGGTTGTCGCTGATGAAGTCGGGTTTGGGACAGGTGTTGCTGGCATTCAAGACATATGTGATACCATTCTGAGTCATCAGTTCCTGTTAAAAGATGGAAGTTTTGCATAAGTTCATGCCGACAAACTAATTCCAAAGAAATTCCACAGACAGTTTCCGACATCTTCCGTGAGCAGATTCCAGCTGTATCAGACTCTGTTTGTCATGCATGCTGAAGCTTTTGTAAATGAGAGATATGTAGACAGATAATATGTCAAGAAAAAATGTTTTGGTGGTGAGTTTCGTGTCAACTTGACAGGGCTAACATTTAAGTCAGCCCAATATCAAATGAAAGTATTTTCTGGAATGCGCTCACTTGCCTGCTATCTAAGTAAGTGATGAGATACGATACACTTCAATCATTCCAAGGTATGCACAAACACCCTCCAGGTAGAAGAAAACTATTCCTGGTTATCTGATGATGCCTCATGAATTTGTTATGTCTGCGCAACACAAACTGAAAGCATTTCCTGACTGAAAAATCTGACATCTTTGTCTCTTCTGACCATCTTAATCAATCTCTCCATATTTTTTTTGCTCTTTTGTAAAGTCATAAAAACACATAATCCAATTTTCCTTTTGCTATTGGGGTGAATGGGAAGGCAAACATTTTATTTGTTGTGTTTTCTGTTGACCACTATAGAATCAAACCCAACTATGCCCTTGTTTTAACCCAAATTTGGGTCAAATATGGACAAACCCAACCGTTGGGTTAAAAAATGTAATTTAAAAATGTAACCCAATGGCTGGGTTTGTGACCCAAATTGTGGTTAAAACAACCCTACATTTTTTAGAGTGTGATGACTTCCCCTTCTGGAAACCCCAGAATTTATCATTTATTTTTAGGTCTACCAACCTTATTGAGGACGTCTCTCTGAGAGCCCAGGTACAGGTGTGGCAGGATTCGGGTGGGACCGATGTTGGCCACAGGTAAACAGGGCTGGGACAGGCTGAGAGGTACAATAGTGGCTGGTTTACTCTCACACAGGTCAGGGAAACAAGAAGAGAAAGCTGCAAAGCCACCTGAAAGGGAACAGAGAAGAAGACGAATGTTTTAAAGACAAATAATATCATCTTATTTGACTAAGTATGCAAATACATTTAGGGCAAACCAATATAGCAACAACCATAATATGTATTACTCCCCTCGTGTGCATGTACATTGAGTCTTATTCGTATTTATACAGAAAAATTCTGCCTAATTCACGATGTGTGTGGATTTTTTCCTAAATTAATGAATTTGGAATATTCTAAAGGGGTTGCATAAAACACGCCCAAACCATGCCCATATAAGGGCTTTCCACACAATAATGAAATATATTTGAGATGAAATATGCATGTATAAAATTAGTACGTGATTTCAGTTGCTCCTACAAATTAAGAATAAAATTTAGAACGAAAGTTCATAATCATTCATGATTTGTTTGTGAAAATGTTTTAGTGAATCAGACCCATTGTTCTCACACACACACACACACACACACACACACACACACACACACACACACACACACACACACACACACACACACACAGTTTGCTGTAAACTCAATCACCTACGGTAAGAATGGAATAATAGTACAATGAAGGGGTTTTCCAAACATCCTAACCGACTGAATTGCACATGAACCCCGAACACAAACTCCACAGGGGCCAACAAGCCTTTCCGGGCGCAGCAGAAATATCCTGTCATTTCAATTCCGCTTAAGCCACACAAGCATATCCAGAACACTTGGCGTACAGTAGATGACCCTCCACCAGGATGAAGAATACCAAGGCATATATTTTTACACTCCCTGAACCAATGTTTACTTTTTCACTCCAGCAAACCATTTTGTAACCAACACATACGGGTCTACGCTGCTGCCGGGCTGCGAGAGCGGAGAAATCCCTCTTTGAAAAGGAAATGAGAAAAGCAATGGAGTGGTGAAAGCCGAGACATGCCACTTTACAAGGCAGATTGTGTGTCAGTGTCTGATTCTCTGCTCTCCTGCTTCCTGACTGATCTCATCTTCCTCACAGTGGGAACGAGGAAGGCCACAGAAACACTGACACCCAACCAGATCTCAGAGGAAGCACACACACACACACACACACACACACACACACACACACACACACACACACACACACACACACACACACACACACACACACACACACACACACACACACACCTTTATTGTGAAAAATTACAGTTTCTAAGCCTTAGAGAATGCTTTAATGCCAAGGACCCCCAAAAGTGATATTATAGACTTGTTACAATTAATAAACAAATACAATCTAGAAGATAATTCTGGATGCACTTTATTTTACAGTATTTGTACTTGCATGTACTTACAGTGTACTTATCTACACTCTAAAAAATGCTGGGTTGTTTCAACCCGACTTTGTGTCAAATATGGGCCAAAAAAATTACATTTTTAACCCAACGTTTGGCTTTATCCATATTTGACCCAAAATTGGGTTAAAACAACCCATAATTTTTTAGAGTGTAAGAAAATACTGGGTTATATAAGGTAACTACATGGGTCAAGCTTAGGTTTAGATGTAGGTTCAGGGTTAGTACCCAGTTATTGTAATTAATTACTGTAATACACTGTAAAAAATGCTAGATTGTTTTAACTCAATTTTGGGTCAAATATGGACAAACCCACCCATTGGGTTAAATGTTTAAATTGCATTTTTAATCCAACGTTTGGGTTTGTCCATATTCGACCCAAAATTGCATTTAAAAATCATTTTTTAGAGTGTAGGTACATATGTTTGGGTAACAGGGCTGTACAATAAAGTGCTATCATAATTAGTTTGTATTATTTTCACATTTTGAATAGCCCTTGTAAATATATCATAATGAATATCATTCCAAAGCAACTTGACGGACAGGTTCACTCTATAAAAAAACATGTACGTAACACACATGGCAAGCCAATGTAATGACCTCAATATTTCTCAAATGAAGCCTCTTTTATTTGCTTTAGCCACAGATGACCTCAAACTCACAGTGTGACTGTGTAATTCTTCAAATGACCATAAATGAAATAGAAACTGTGGCTTGTTGAGCTGTAAATGCCAGTTTGGAGCCAGCGCTCGCTCGTCTAATCTTGGACGCTCCGAGAAGAGCCTGCAGACGCCATGACATCACTGAGCGAGTGTGTGAGTTCACCCGGATCGGTCGTCTGAGACACACAGGCACACGCAAGTCAAGATGACAGAATGACTGAGTTATGACATAGACTAGAGAAACTAAATAGCACCAAATGTTTGAATATGAAGGATAAAAAGCAGATGAGCTCATGAAGTAAGAGTCTCTAAGTATGTGTGTGTGTGAAGGTTGACACAAAGGCAAACCTCTCATTTATTTATTCATCCATCAGTCCATTCATTTACCCTGCCATCCATCCAATTCACACATTCACTAGCCCAGTTCACTCTCTCATTCACAAAATATAGAGAGTTCTGGACTTTTCAGCGTGATGTTCGCATGACATCATTAGATCTGCTGTGTGAGTCAAACCAAACAGATCAGTTTCACATGAGTCACACATGACATCATGACCCGGCTTGTCACGGAAGAAAAGTGCCAGTGATACTCAAATTACACCGGTGTAACCTCGAGCCATTGACTTCATGCTAAGAGTTTAACAAGCTACCAGGAAGTTTCTGTGTAAATACTCACTCGGGGTGAAGATTATATATAACAGAGCAAGAGCTGAATATTCAAATCAGCAAAAGGGCTTTTAAAGGGCTTTGTTTAAAAGAGCGCCTGTTCCTTTAAGGCCCAGATCAAGGCCTGCCTGTTTCCAGCTATTAAAAGCAACCGCCAAGCAGGATGACATCATCGCTCAACACGCGGGTGGCCAACAGGCCGTCTCTTCACACACACACACACACACACACACACACACACACACACACACACACACACACACACACACACACACACACACACACACACACACACACTCGCCATAGACGTAGGCCTAATGGTTTTTATACTGTCCAAACTGCATATTCTGTCCCCTTAGACTAACCACTAACCCTAAACCTACCCGTCACACACACACACACACACACACACACACACACACACACACACACACACTAACCCGACCCCTAAACCTACCCATCACACATTCATTTCTGCATTTTTACATTTTCAAAAAAACTCATTCTGTATGATTTATAAGCTTGTTTCCTCAATTTAGTTCCACAGTGACACGAGTCCCCATGAGTGTGTGTGCATTCAGGGTTAAGTCCCCACCGGGATAGAAAAACATGCACACACACACACACACACATGCACTCCAGAAGTTTTGACTAGCTCGCTGTGCTCTGGCACCAGGCGAGGTGAACATGCTCTGACACGAGGGTTAACATCCAGGACTGATTAGCTTGCTTCATCACAGCCCACAGGTCTCCAGTCTACAAACCAGCACAAACCAGCGAGAGGACAGAAAACCAGACATGAACTGCGTTAGTGCGGACCTGGTTGGCTGACATTCCTAATGCATGATGTCAGCGAGTCCTGAGGCCGTCGGACAGACGGGAGGAGCAAACCCATGACACGAGGCTCGCTGACATCAAAATCACTTCATCATTGATTTTACTGCAGTGTGAACAAATTATACATTTTGTTTTGCATAAACTTAGTGGTGACTTCCACACAAATATGTTTTGGTTTTCCCGAACATCTGGTTTGAAATAGCCAAGTCACATTAATGTAGCACTAATGATATAATCCCGATTCACAGTAATAAACAGGGAAATATCAGTGTCAGTGTTGCAGAAATCGTCAATTATGAAAGAAAGTCAGTGGTAAAGCTGCTCCACGGGGACAATGGTGTCGTTATTCAGCTCATGTCAGCTCAGTGACCACAAATATTACAGCTTCTGAATTTAGATTTAGGGAAAAGCAGCACAGATCCCCCCTCTGGAGATCTCAGTGATATCAGGCTCCCGGAATATCCTCATGGAAAACTCAAAGCGTGAGTAAAACACACCAAACTTGCAGAGAAGGTGATTGATTGGTTTTGTGCAGATTGTATTATTTTTTAATAAACACTCAAAAGGTATTCAAACCAAGCTGTTTGAAATTAAATCACATGTGCATTATCTGCCAGAATATGTGTGTGTGTGTGTGTGTGTGTGTGTGTGTGTGTGTGTGTGTGTGTGAGGGTTAAATAGAGATCTGTAGTATTTAGGGCCTTGCTTAGCAGGAGCTTACAGAAAGCATGCTAAATGTGTTCGTGGGGACATGATACTGCAGCAAGTTCAGGGGCACATTGAGATTTATGGAATGACACAATGTCATATTTCAAATCTCGCAGTCATCAGGTTTCCATATTTCTGCTGTTGATGTCAGCGCATGATAGATTGAAGGCAATTACAATCTGCTGAAATAGTTCAAATCTTCACCTGCAATGTGTTGGCAAACTCAGAATAAGAAACGTGAGAGAGAGAGGGAGAGAGAGAGAGAGAGAGAGAGAGAGAGAGAGAGAGAGAGAGAGAGAGAGAGAGAGAGTTGCAACAAAGTTTTTTTATTTTTTATTTTTTATTACTAACAAATATTAATATTAATAAAATATCAGTGAGAGTATAAAGACAAAAGTTTGTCTCCTCTTATATGTAAACAAAATAGTTACATGTAAAGTAAAACAAATACTCAAATCATGTGTTATGGTTTTCTTTATATTTAAATATTTGATGTAATATTCTAGACATTTATCATGTATTTATAATTATTTAATTTTAATTTTTAATATGTATAATTATTTTTGTCATATATAATGTATTTATAATTATTTTATTTTAAGAATAAATAATTAATATTGATAACATAATATTATTTATTTATTTATTAATTAAAATAAATATTGTTATATTACATTTTTACTTTATAATTTATTTATACATTTATTTATTTATCTGTAAGTGAATGCAAACAGGAGGTAATTTCCCAAGGAATATCCTTGGGAAATTACCTCCTGTTTGCATTCACTCAGTGAATGGTCATGTATTTAAATTAAGTCAAAGATCGGCTTGTCATCGATGTCCAAACATGAAGGAGGATGAGGTCACTGAGATGAAGCGAACGGGAGACACACTTGCATACACACACACACGCGCGCGCGCACATATGCACACACACTGAAAACCACATGATGCATTCTCATACACTCCCATAACTACACTAACAGAGTGGAAAAGTACAAATTCAAGGCAGATGAATCACAAATAACGAAAAAGGTGCATGCAAAATCTTACTGTATATCTAAATCCCAAGCACACACACTCTCCAAGCACACACACACTCTCCAGCTCACCTCTCAGATCTCGCCCTTCTTTAATGCGTCTGACGCGCATCTTCAGCCTCATCTCGCTCTCGTGCATGTCTGTCAGTGGAGGAGGATCAGCAGGGCATCCAGGACACACGGGAACCTGCAGGAAATCTGCACAATCCAGCCGAGCTCGGATGAGCACTGATACACTGACACACTGATATCAGAGACGCCTTTGTGTTTCAGCGGCCGCGCGCTCTTTCCTCTCGTGCGCCTTTTCACTTCTGACTTTCAGAGCGAGCGCGCGCGCCTGCCTCTCTAATGTTGCGCCTCCTCCCTCTCTCTCTCTCTCTCTCTCTCTCTCTCTCTCTCTCTCTCTCTCTCTCTCTCTCTCTCTCTCTCTCTCTCTCCTGTGTTCAGTAATAGCTCATGTGTAAGGCATGCAACCACATTCCTGACTCATCAGACAACTATGCGGCCACCGATGGGGCCAGAGGGAAGAGAGAGAGAGAGAGAGAGAGAGAGAGAGAGAGAGAGAGAGCGTGTGTGTGTTTGTGTGTATGTGTGTGTGTGTGTGTGTGTGTGTGTGTGTTTGTGTGTTTGTGTGTATGTGTGTGTGTGTGTATGTGTGTTTGTGTGTGTATGCGTGTGTTTGTGTGTATACGTGTGTGTGTTTGTGTGTATACCTGTGTGTGTTTGTGTGTATACATTACGTGTGTATGTGTGTGTGTGTGTGTGTGTGTGTGTGTGTTTTGTGTGTTTTTTTTGTGTGTATTTGTGTGTTTGTGTGTGTGTGTGTGTGTGTGTGTGTGTGTG
>NC_138734.1:2636116-2665618 GCF_965113295.1 Leuciscus leuciscus
ATCATGGTTTGATAGATACAAATCTATACAAGATCAAGATGATAAAGATACAAAGTGCTAAAACCCTCGTTAAACTGCAGCATGACTGTGCGATCAAACTGGTGAGATTCCAGTTCACTGACGAAAATAGATAAAAATGTAATCATTAGACATTAATCATTCATACTGGGAAAGAATGCATATGCCAGTTTCTCTGTGTGTGCAGTGCTCAGACACTGTGTGTGAAGAGCTAAAACATTCGTTAAGCTACAGCCGAACGGTGCGGCGACATTAGCAGAGTTTCACTAAAACATCCATTGCCAATCGTTGGCCATTAATCCTCCATATATGATACTGATGACAGGATAGATGGAATCCATTATGTTCATTTCTCTATGAAAGATGCAAATGTAAATATACATAAAGCGCTAAAACCTCCGATCAAACTGCTGCATAAAAGGTACGGTGGCTTTGAGTGGACAACTTGAACCTGTTGGGGAAATCTTTCGCACGAATGTAAAATTCCTGAAATTCCTATGAAAAGGAACCAGATTTTTGTCCCTTAAAGATTCGCCAAACAACAGTAAATTGGACCGCAACTTAAGGCATTTGCAAACAAATTAAAAGGACAGTTCATCAAAGAATAAAAATCCTCTCATCATTTGCTCACCCTCAAGTCTGGTCAAAAGACCCCCATTCAATTAATGTCAATGGGGTCCAAAGTTGTTTGGTTACCAATATTTTTCACAATTTCTTATTTTGTGTTTCACATGCAAGAGCGAGTATATAAATGATGACAGAATAATAGAATAGAATAGAATATATTAGAATAGAATAGAATAGAATAGAATAGAATGGAATGGAATGGAATGAATAGAATAGAATAGAATAGAATAATAGAATAGAATAGATTAGATTAGAATAGAATAGAATAGAATAGAATAGAATAGAATAGAATAATAGAATAATAGATGGAATGGAATTGAATGGAATGGAATAGAATAGAATAGATTAGATTAGAATAGAATAGAATAATAGAATTAGAATAGAATAGAATAGAATAGAATAATAGAATGGAATGGAATGGAATAGAATAGATAGAATGATAGAATGGAATGGAATGGAATGGAATATAATAGAATATAATAGAATAGAATAGAATAGAATAGAATAATAGAATGGAATGGAATAGAATAGAATAGAATAGAAAAGATTAGATTAGAATAGAATAGAATAGAATAGAATAGAATAGAATAGAATAATAGAATAGAATAGAATAGAATAGAATAATAGAATGGAATGGAATGGAATAGAATAGAATAGAATAGAATAATAGAATGGAATGGAATGGAATAGAATAGAATAGAATAGAATAGAATAGAATAGAATAATAGAATGGAATAGAATAGAACAGAATAGAATAGAATAGAATAGAATAGAATAGAATAGAATAGAATAGAATAATAGAATGGAATGGAATGGAATGGAATAGAATAGAATAGAATAGAATAATAGAATAGAATAGAATAGAATAGAATAATAGAATGGAATGGAATGGAATGGAATAGAATATAATAGAATATAATAGAATAATAGAATAGAATATAATAAGAATGGAATGGAATAGAATAGAATAGAATAAAATAGAATAAAATAGAATAAAATAGAATAATAGAATATAATTAAATAGAATAGAATATAATAGAATAATATAATAGAATATATTAGATTAGAATAATAGAATAGAATAGAATAGAATAATAGAATAATATAATAATATAATAGAATAGAATAGAATATATTAGAATAGAATAGATTAGATTAGATTAGAATAGAATAAAATAGAATAGAATAGAATAGAATAATAGAATAGAATAGAATAGAATGTAATGTAATGTAATGTAATGTAATGTAATGTAATGGAATGGAATAGAATAGAATAGAATAGAATAGAATAGAATAGAATAATACAGATAAGTGTTGTTTGTTTGTTATAAAACACGGTGCGTGTTCAGCTGAGCTTTTCTCCTTCCACATCTCTCTGTTGGCTGCAATGGTGCAGTGACATTTCTCAAGGTTGCACAGGTTGCCAGATCAGTGAAACTCGAGATGGCAAATTAGGACCCGACGGGTTCATGTACCAATTTTAATTGAGGGGCTTTTCGCTGACCGACCTGCACGTTTCTGTTTGTCCAAAGTTGTGTGTATGACTGCAGTGCTGTAAATAGTGCTGTGAGTAAGGTAGCTATTTCTGTACGGTGTTTCAGTGTTCAGGGAGAATACTACATCTTTAATGCAGGAACAATGACACTGACTGCTGGATGACAGCAGGGATATTAACGTAGCCCCTATACACACACACACACACACACACACACACACACGCTTTTGCATGTAATTATAAACTGATCCACACCTCTAAAAATGAGAAATATGATAATTGCCTGAATATGTGCGGTGCAGACTTGAGGGAACACAGGTGCTAATTCACACACACACACACACACACACACACACACACACACACACACACACACACACACACACCACACACACACACACACACACACACACACACACACACACACACACACACACACACACACACACACACACACACACACACACACTCACACACACACACACATGCTGCCCAGCAACAGAGGACAATAATAAAAAATTGTCACGTGAATAGTTTTTTTCCCTTCCAAAACTGAATGTAGGACTCATATCCAGCACTAGATGGCAGTAGACCAACATCACACACACACACACACACACACACACACACACACACACACACACACACACACACACACAGTCTTCCTAGCAACTGCTAGAGTCCTGGAGAATCTGTGTTTGGAATGGAAAACTAGCTTACTATATCCCTCAGTACATGCTGAACACATTTTGTAGTAGAATGAGTGTATACGCAGAAATACACACTTCAAACAAAGACATGTGATATCCAGCAGAGAGATATTAAAGATGCAGATGCGTTTATGAAGCATGTGAACTGTGTGCTGCCATCTTTGCATGGGCAGTTTTTGTGAGCTAATCACATGAGCTATAATCAACAACATAATTAACATCCAATTATTAAAAATGCATAAATGTAACCTAAATCAAATTTCAAAATGAATATCAATTTCCATGCAATACATTATAATGTTCTGATGCCTACATTTAATTTATTTGTATTGTAGCCTATTTATATTCAATTGTATTATATAACTAGAATGTACATTTCCTGAAGAAAATGTGGGTGGTGCTTGCAGTGGCACGGTTGCTAAGGTGTTTCTAGCGGGTTGCTAAGGTGTTCTGGGTGGTTGCTAGGGTATTCTGGGTGGTTGCTATGGTGTTGCTATGCGGTTGCTAGGGTGTCAAAATATAATAAAAATAAAAATATGCTGTATCAAATATCAGAATCATTGTTGAATGCAATGCATTACATGATGTGATGAACTCTGTCATGTCCAGCACTTGACAAATACAGTAAATTGGTCACATAAAATTTAGATGTGCATAGTTTCAGTACAGAAGAACTAGTGCTTCTCCAAAAGAGAGCTGATATCAAACATGTGCAGATCTATTAGTTCATTGCACTGCAAATATACCCGTTTAATTTAAAGCAGGAGTCTTCAGGTGGGATGATCAGGTTCATTCCTCTGATGCCGGAGATGTGGGAAGAAAAGAGTGGAAGGGGAATAAATCCCACATTCTTCCTCAGTGAGATAACCTCGGCACATCTTCACATGCCTTGGCCAGAAACGCAGACTTCATACGCCACCCACCAGCTCTGATGAGGGCCTTTATTTCAGTCTTCTCCAATATTACACGGATTTAGAACAGAACGTCATAATTCCCGATAAAGAGTCAGAAAATGGTGTGTTCGTACAAGCGTGTGTGTGTGTGTAGCACTAGCACATCTCTCACTCCTCATAAGGCCACGACACTCAGGAGTGTTCTTGCATGATATCAGCACACGGTAATGTTTCTCGCATCAGTTTCTACACGTTCATCTACATGAGCGGAGCAGGTAAAACACCGCGTGTGTTGACAGAACTGGTTGTTAAGACTTGCTGCAAACAAGCAATCAACATGTAATTCCAGCCGTGACGTGTCTCCCGAGTGTGTGTGTCCTGGCATGCCTCGAGTGTGATGTAGGATCCCAGAGAAGAGGATCATCACACACTCTCTTGACCCACTAAAACCCCCAACAGCTGCAGGGTCACTGACTCCACAAGACATTTAGAGAGACTGACCTGTTAGGTCACTGGGAGAAATGGGAATTTTTATGTTGGGCTCAGTCAGCGCTTGCTGAAGGATGTGCTCATGTTTTGTTGTTGGACACTTAAACAGGCCCAGGTATATTTCAAGAGGAAGCAAAGAACGAACTGGTGTGATGTCATTTCGAACAAAATCAGGCCAGAACTAAGCAAACCAAAGCCATGTTTGCAGAAGAGTTCGCTCCGGGTGTGTTTCCCGTACACCGCCGTCACTCGCCGCTTCACTATCACAGATACATCGTTGAAGAAATCAACTAGCTCTAGTCTCAACTGTTTCCCGAAACTGTATTGTCGCAAATTGGTCGTTCAACCACGTTGGTTAATGACGTCACGCACGTGGTGGAGTAATAACTACTTCTAATGAATCTGTTTGAGGTCGAATTAACGCTAGATGTTTTACTATAAATTACAGACATGACATCTGAGGAATATTTCAAAAGTTTCTCAGTTATTTTGCTTTATTTCCAGATTCACTCATAGACTCGTTCTTACACTAGAGCTCGTTCACACACTCTTCAGAAACAACACTATAAATCTCTTGACAAACTAAGACGTAAATTACATTTGTATGTATTCTATCTTAAAGAGATTGGACTGAATGTCAGTTTATTTTGCTGAAGATAAGGATTTATTGAGTCCACATGTCATGCAAACATGCGCTGGATTGCGGAGCCGGTGGAAACAAATCATCGCTACGATCAGATGCTTTCTGAACTGCTGCTTACTAACTGCTGTCATTATTGTTTCGTTAGGCCAGTGTGGCCTGTAATAGAGCAAGTAAACAACAAATAAATTTGCTTAAAGAAAAACAAATATTTGGCAACCAGAATCTGAATCGGCCCATTTGCTATAAAAATAAATAAAAATCAGCCATAGGCTACAATATCATGATCGGTGCATCACTAGTAGCTCACTATAAACATGCCAACTAACTTTGAGTAACTTGCTCATTCATATTCTTTCAAAACTGTTTGAGACTTGACCTGAAGACACTACAGAAGAAGAGAGTTTGTGTGTGAGTAATGTGCACTACAGCACCCCTTGTGGCGACACTGCAGACTTGCGTTGTGTTATCAATTAAAGGGACAATCACACTACTTTCCATTGGCCTCCATTTATACAGTATGCATGTGAAAGCAGGAGACAGCAATGCAAGCTCATGCAAATATCGAGTTTGGTGACCTCTAACCTGCAAAATTCAACTTCATTGAAGACAAGATTTATTTTTATATTTTGCATTTATCATTATTTGTTATATGTTTCTGCAGTGCATGAAGAAATGTTGCATGCTCAAATTCACACAACACACAAAAGCTTGCACAACTATACAGTTAGCGTTCACACAGTTGTGTAGAGAGTATATTTTAGGACTTCTAAACACACTGAGGCATGTGTTTCACACACACTGCCCTACATTAACACACTCAATGGGGATCTGTACACAATCATTCATGCTGGGACGCAAATATGCCTCTGGTTCCTGTCACAGGGAAAATCTCATTTATTTGTTTGGTCATTTTGAAAAGCATTCCCAACTTTTAAATCACGCTGTTTAGAAAGCGCTCATCACTCTTCTCATTTGTTCGGAGAAGATGAATCTGTGCATGTGTGTGTACGGCCCTGTTACTTGGAGAAATAAACACAGTATTTAAGAGCCAGATAAAGACTGCATTCCTCCAACAGGAACTATGCACTCCAGATTTCTGACGCAATGGAAAAAAATTAAAGGAAAAAAGAAATCACAATATATCTCAGTCAGAGGAAATGTGTGTTGTGGATTTGGAAACTTCAGCTCAGAGAGAGAGAGAGAGGGAGAGAGAGAGAGAGAGAGAGAGAGAGAGAGAGAGAGAGAGAGAGGGAGAGGGAGAGAGAGAGAGAGAGAGAGAGAGAGAGAGAGAGAGAGAGAGAGAGAGAGAGAGACACAGAGAGAGAGAGAGACAGAGAGAGAGAGAGAGAGACACAGAGAGAGAGAGAGAGACAGAGAGAGAGAGACACAGAGAGAGAGAGAGAGAGAGAGAGAGAGGGGGGGAGAGAGAGAGAGAGAGAGAGAGAGAGAGAGAGAGAGAGAGAGAGAGAGAGAGAGAGAGAGAGAGAGAGAGAGAGAGAGAGAGAGAGAGAGAGGGGAGAGAGAGAGGGGGGGGGGAGAGAGAGAGAGAGAGAGAGAGAGAGAGAGAGAGAGAGAGAGAGAGAGAGAGAGATAGGGATAGTTGCTCCTGTGTTTTCAACAGGACAGTGGATTGAAAATGTATAATGTATTTAGAACTAGAACTTAAATTCAACGTGAAATCAAAATTGACAATTCTTTTTTTTTCTTTTATATATATATATTGTAGTGTTTATTCTAAATGATTTATCGCTGCACATCATTATTGTTTTAAATTCATGTTAAACTTGAATCAGGATAACAGCGACATCTCTTCTCTGATGATGAGGGCGGGGCAACCTGTCACTCACATGAGATCAGCCAATAACACACCACAACCATCCAGTCAATTCCCCACAGACACAATCAAGCCCCGCCCACATTTGTCCTTGTTCCAGAAGCGTTTCACTCGAATATAGGACACAATAGAGAAGAAAAGATGACTGCAACTTCTGTTTCATGTTGACTTTGTATCTAAAACATTCAAATGCATAATCTATTGTTTGATTCTCCAGTTTTGCACGACTCCTTTGTGATCTGGAGGATTTCCGTCGTGTTGCGGCTAATGCTTTCAACTGTGTTTTTAACTTTTGTTTGCTTTGTAAAGTGCATTGTGTTTTGTGCAAGATTGCGCTACACTCATTTTGGTCTCTAAAAGCATCATCATCCAAATTATATAATATATTATGCAGAGGACAGAACAATAGATCTGCAGGAAAAATCCCGCTAAAGGCTTTGTCCCAGAGTCTCTTATTTTTACATTTTTCAAAGTAACTCTAACATGGACATGACAACACGACTGATCCTGAGCGGATCTCATTTAGTTTCTCAGAACCTCTGCATGAGGTAAGAGCAAAATGCATAAATAAAAGAAGGCACATTAATAAATAAATACTTAAAAAATAGACAACATTTCGCCATTCTTGTATGTTTATCTCTCGCTCACAGCAGAACACATAAATAATTCGAGGAACGAGACCTAATTAACAGAGCATTAAACTGAATTTAAGTATGTTTCTACAAATACAGTGTATTAAAATGGTCTAAAAACAGCTTACTTTTCAACAACAGCTCAGTTTTTTAAAACATTGTCTGCAATGTTGACTTCCGCTTCACTTCTCCTGTAAACTCGGGTCATCTTCAGCCCGGGATAGATGTGTGTCGTGTTACTTCACCGTTACGGGCAGCTGTCGAGCGATCCTCGACTCCTTTTCCAGCCGGGATGATAACAGTGTTTGTGTTGCCCGGTGACCGCCTGATTAAAACACGGGGCGAAGGGGATGCCATGCGAGCGTCGTGAATGTCAACAGATGCACTTCTATTTCAGGACAGGGAGAGACACAGATAAATCGAGTTCACTTACTCGTGTCTGATGTCTCGACAGTTCAACACCTTTACAGGGCTGAACTAATCAAATGAACACACCTGGTGCACGGCGTACAGGCTCGCTTTAGAATCAGCCCATTATTATAGGAAACTAAAACTAAAACCATGGCATTTGCATATCTTGAAGCATAATAGTCAAGTCACCTTCATTTATACAGCGCTTTTAACAATGCATAGCAGCTTTACAGTGATAATAGGACATTACAGTAACAGAGATTGTTTAGGCTTTACAGCAGATCTAGAATAAAGTTATTGTCCAGATAAAGTTAGTTTGATTGATTCACTTCCATTGCAAAGATCATTAGTTATTAACTTAGAGGCCGCTAACACGACACCGTTCTAACAGAAAACAGAACACTTTTAATGTGTTACGGCCGATCATTTGCACAACAGTGTTTGGTGGCTTGAGAACGCAAACTCTGAAACAGGTTTCAAGGCGCAAGTTTAGATAAAAAAAAAAAAACTTTATCATCTCTGTGTAAACTTCAAAAACATGAATCTGTGAAAATGGTGACAGCGTGCACATGCATATTATGTGTTTGGTCTATAGATATGAATGAACAGTAACATTGTCCGGGAAGCAGACACACTCTGTCAGTTCAAAGCTAGACTAAAAACACATCTCTTTGACCTAGCATACACATAACACATTATAGACTTCTATAATTCAGTGTTAGGCTGCATAGATCAGGTCAGCCGGAACCGGGAACACTTCCCATAAATCCTGATGTACTCGTTACATCATAAGAAGAATGGCGTCTACGCTAATATCAGTCTCTCTGTTTATCCCGAGGTTTACCACAGTCCGCCGGATCCAGGCCGTATCCAGATCTGATGAAGGACCTGCGCCTGAACACACACACACACACACACACACACACACACACACACACACACACACACACACACACACACACACACACACACACACACACACACACACACACACACACACACACACACACACACACACACACACACACACACACACACACACACACACTCCAGATCTGATGAAGGACCTGTGCCTGAACATGACGACAACGCAGTCCTGAAGTGTCCACTAGTCTCTCCCCTGTGAAGGCCTCCTTCCCCTCTCTATACCTCTCTACAGATAAAGTGTTGTCGGGATGATCCCGGTTCGAGTGGCTACGCGGCAGCGATAAAAATTCTGTATTATAAATTTTAAGGCCAGACAAGTAGTTTGTTGAGGGTTGGTTTGTAGGGAAGGACTACATGTCTGCGCACATATATTCAAACACACATACCTATAGACTGAACTCGTAATACGCATGTGCACGTCACCGGCGTTCTCACGGGTTCGCGTTTTTGAAGTTTGCGCAGAAAGAACTTAAGAGTTGTCGGTGTCGTGTTAGCGGCCCCTAAGTTAATAACTAATGATCGTTGTGACGGAAGTGAATCAATCAAACTAACTTTAGCTGGACAATACCTTTATTCTAGAGCTGCTGTAAAGCCTAAACAATCTCTGTTACTTTAATTTCCTATTATCACTGTAAATCTGCTCTGGATCAATCTGCATTGTTAAAAGCGCTATATAAATGAAGATGACTTGAATATGTGTGCAGGCACGTAGTCTTTCTTTACAAATTGACTTGACCAAATTACTTGTATCCATGCGAAAATGTTGGTTCCCCAAAATAACCATTCAGTGAAGCGCTCTTAGAAGAACCTGGAAAGTTTGCATTGATGTTGAAAGGTTCTTCATGGAACCATCAATGCCAATAAAGAACTTTATTTTTAGGCCTATAGAAACGATACTAAAATGACACTGTCCTCATACCTGCAGTTTTGCCTGTGAAGGAAAAGCCCGATTTGGCAGCGTTTGCCCCTCGTTCTGGCCGGCTACCAGTGTGCTGGATATCGCAAGCTGTTCGTTAGAAAAAATTACCTTATTACAGCACACCACATGCTATGCTGTCAATCAGCAAATGCCACAAAGCTTGGTCAGCATGTGTCCGTTTTAAAGATGCAATCAATCTCAGACTCCGAGTCCCACTAGAGTTCATTACCAGCAAAACACATTCATTGCCAGCAGTTACTGCTACATGCTTTATTGATGTTCATTTGATAAATTAAACACTGAAACCGTGTGGACTATGACCTCGTAGGAAAGGCGTCTAAAAATCTCAGTTGTTTCCGCTAGACATGAATGAGAGTGAGAGGAGAGTTTGTATCATGCTTGAAAAACACCCAAAACAACAAGATAAAAAAACTTCCATGTCTCTTCTAGAGCTCAGATTTGTTTTAAATCTCACGATGAACTTCATGTTAATTTCATCGCCCCATATTCTGATGGTATGCCAGTAATCATCTCATTTTATTGTAATGCTGAATTTGAAGTCTTTTCTTCTCTAATGTGCCGTATATCCGAGTGAAACCCTCTGGAACAAGATCAAATGTGGGCGGGGCTTGATTTTGTTCGTGGGGAGTTGATTGGCTGGTTGGATGGGTGTGGTTTGCTATTGGCTGATCTCATGTGAGTGACAGGTTGTCATCAGAGAAGAGAAGAGAAGAGATGCTGCTGTAATTCTGATTCAAGATTACCAGGAACTTTCATTCAAAACAATAATGATGTGCAGCGATAAATCATTTAGAATAAACACTGCAATATTCCATTAAAAAACTTTTGATTTCATGGTGACTTTAAGGAGAAATCGGAGACAAAAGTTAATAAATCTTGAGAACTCGTACACCTGGGCTGAGAGAGCAACACCTGAGCAACATTATGATGTAATGCAACGCAATAACAAAAATAATCTACAGAGAATGTTCCCAAAACATTATTTTTGGGTTCCCAAATAGACCCTTTTACTGTTTGTACACAATGATGACGTAGCAACGTATGCGCGCGCATATTGGCAACGGAAGTATGGCGAGAATCAGCAGCGTGTCAAGCTACGCGAGCGGATTAAACAACAGACGCGAGCATTTTTTATTATGTCCTCGCTCCAATCAACACGATTAATCGCCTGCAGCCACTCTTCTGAAACGGCCGTGATCCTGTCGGAATAATATAAAACGTAAGCCCCTTGGTTGAATATCGATTATTGCAACCGTAAACGCAACAACCAGACATTTTGATGCCGGGAAACCGTTTTGATAAACTTTCGGAGTTGCTAACACGTTAGAGCCAGTGGGGAACAACACCACTTCCGTTGCCAAAATGCGCGCGCAACTATTTGATCACGTGGGCTGTAAAAGGGTCTATAACAACCCAACGGAAATGGAAACATTCTGGGAAGTTACTGTAGTTGTTTTTTAGTGCCGACTCTAATGATCAGGAATCCTGCATTCTCTCGCTCACACACATACACATGACTGTACATCTGACTCTCATATCAAGCTCTGGCTCGGGAATGTCGTGGATTGATCGTGAACGACAGAGAAGAAGAAGAAGGCCAGGAATCCACAGAGATCAAGCCATGAGGATTTGATTTTATACGGCAGCAGAATTATTGTTCTTGAAAAGATCTTTTCACTTGGGAAACTATGACTTCAAGTTGAAGAGTTTGCTTTTGACTTTCTTGAAGGTGAAGTCATATTTTCAATGTTAAACAGGACCTTTTAACATGCCTTTTTTTTTTTTTTTTTTTTTTTCAACTTTTAGTGTGTAATGTTGCAGTTTGAGGATGAAAAAGCTCCAGTTCTTCTCTATATCAGTGTCAGTGTTTCTGAACTCCTGAAACGCCTCCATTGTAGTCTTGAGTTTCTCCCGGGAACGAACACGTCACAATATTCCTCATTATAATAATTAATGCGCAGAATAAAGGGGCGGGGCCTGGTTGAGTTAGTTAGTAGTGTGTTAAACTGGCGGTTATGGTAAGGGGCGGGACATTTCCCAAACACACTCGAAGCGCTCGACCAATCACAACACACTGATCCAGCCGACCAATCAGAGCACAGTGTGCTTTTCAGAAGGAGGGGCTTCATAGAGACAGGAAGTAAACAGGAGTGTGTTTCATGTACACTAAACTACTATAGTACGATGACTAGACTATTTCTAATTGTTCTCAGTTATTTTGCTTTATTTCCAGATTCAATCATAGTAGAGCACATATGCACATGCACACTCTTTAAAAACTATGCTTGACAAAATAAAAGACATAAATGACATTTGTATGTATTCTTAATAAAACATATAGATTGTACTGAATGTCAGCTTGCTTATTTTGCTCAAGGATTTATTGAGTCCACGGGCCCTATTTTAACGATCTGAAACGCAAGTGTCAAAGCGCAAAGCGCAAGTAACTTTGTGGGCGGGTCTCGGCGCTGTTGCTATTATACCGGCGGGATAAATGCCTCTTGCGCCAGGCGCAAATCTAAAATGGGTTGGTCTGAAGTAGCTTCATTATACATAGGTGTGGTTTGGGCGTAACGTGAAATAAACCAATCAGAGCGTCATCTCACATTCCCTTTAAGAGCAGACGCGCTTTTTCCATAGCGGATTGCTATTGTAACGGCGGATTTGCCAGGCGCGCGCCAGCAGCGGTTCACAGCCAAGGAGAGCAACGCTCTCGTCACGGCCGTAAAAGAGAGAAGTTACATGAAAATGGAGAAATGTGTAAGCTAGATGTATGCTTTTATAATAAATTGTTTATCTATCTATCTATCTATCTATCTATCTATCTATCTATCTATCTATCTATCTATCTATCGTAATAATGTATGATTTGCAAAAATGAAAACTGCTGCTTCTGTGTAGATGAGAGAATCAAAGTGCGCGTTGTGCACACGCTACATTGATTATGGCCAAGCATGCGCCCTTAAAATAGCATATGAATAACATGCGCAACGCGCCACTGACTTTAAACTATTTTTTCCTGGTTAGTGGCGCAATTGTTTTCTAAACCTGCAAAATAGCAAGAAGGAACGTTTGCGCCGGAACACGCCTCCTCTTTGCGCTGAACCGCCCCCGGGAGCGCAAGTGTATTTCTTAGTTAACCGACGTGCTTCTGTGGAGGGAAAAGTCCGCTTTGCGCGGGTGCAAAATAGGAATGATACATGCGTCGGTGTACAAAGTCACTTGCGCTGGGTGCAAGATAGGGCCCCACATGTCATGCAAACTAGAAACTCTTCTTCTAACCACAGGTCGAGATCTGTCGATGGTTTCGGGAAACACCGACTCGTTGAACTGTGATGATAACGACAGAACTTGTGACCAGAGTTGACTAACGATGCTTTCGGGAAATGGAGCTGCTACAATATGGGAAAAACAGTTAAGGAAAACCCTGAAAGCGAACCTCAATCCAAACCTAAGGTAAGACGAATAAATGAAGAGATTCTTTTAGTGTAGACAAAGCATTAATCCTTTAGCAAACTCATTAGCGGCTCGCATTAGAGCTGAGCGTTCAGCATTAATGTGGGTTTGCTCCAGTTGGCACGATGCCCTCAGTCATGTTCCTCTGAAGTGTGTGCCAGCCTCGGATACTGAGGTTATAATGAAGCAAAACTATGGATAAATGGGCCAAAGCTGACAGAGGAGAACATGGACATTGTTCTGCAGGGCGAGTGGAAGAACTGAGGCACAGTTTAGTGTTAGTGCAGAGAGGAAAGAGGAACCGAGGCCTGGAGGAAGTGACATCGTGGCCCAGTTTCTGTGTGTGTCAGAGCGCTTCTGTGAGGCTCAGGAGACTGTGAACAACACAAACCACAACTCAAACCAGTGGCCACAACACACACCAGTGACCACAACTCAAACCAGTGACCACAACACAAACCAGTGACCACAACTCAAACCAGTGACCACAACACAAACCAGTGACCACAACTCAAACCAGTGACCACAACACAAACCAGTGACCACAACTCAAACCAGTGACCACAACTCAAACCAGTGACCACAAAACCAGTGATCACAACACAAACCAGTGACCACAACACAAACCAGTGGCCACAACACAAACCAGTGACCACAACACAAACCAGTGGCCACAACCAGTGACCACAACTCAAACCAGTGACGCTGAGAGGCTTGAGTATGAGCCGGACTCTTACTGAGGGCGTTAATGCCATATATTTATAGTGAAGTAGAGTATTGTGTTTTTGAGGTTTTAGGTGAACTTTTGAAGCATGTACTTAAGCTGCATGAACTCCACCAATGCAAACCCCCATGATTCAGTTTGCATTCATTTAACTTTGCTGTTTGTATAAAAAATAAATAAAAATAATAAAAAAAGTAATAATAAATTATTATAATAAAAAATAAATACAAATAAATGTGATCCCAGACTTTTGGACCATATACTGTACATGTATAAGCTCAAGTGTAATTTTCAGGTGTACTGTTTATCACTTCTTTTACTTTTTTTTTTAAATGTTCATTCGGGACTTTTTCTCAATTAATATGAGGTCACATGAACTGTAATGTATAATTAAGATTGAGTGTTATTGTTTTATCTTGTACTTATGCGGCACAAACTTGAATAATGCAAAACCATTTTTCATTGATTTAACCCTGCTGTTTATATGTATTCATTTGCAAAATCTTAAAACTACTGATTATCTACATAATAAATAATTAAATATATGCATAAATAAAACCCACAAATAAATATGCAAATACATAAATATGTAAATAAATAAATAAATGCATTTTTTGATGTTCATTTGTGCTTTAAAAATAATTTATGAACTGTTATGCACTATAGTTATAGCCTACATTATTATTTTTAAATACGAGAAAATGCAGTTTAAACTAGTTTTAGATGAAGTGCTGAGAGTATTTGCCCTTCTCTCACTGAAGAACACTGCTTGGCATGTCAGCTTGACACAGATATAAGAGGAAATACTGATTTTGAAGAATCCGCCGTTCTCTAAATGCTGCAGGTCTAGAGTTTCTTCTTGATTTTACAGTTTGATTTGTGTCTGTTTTCCTGTTTGCTGTTGCCGATCTCAGTTGAGTGTAAGACTACAGTGTTCCTGCCCTCTGGTGTCTGAGATCCGCCACTGCAACACACAGCAGGAACACACAAGCTGGAGCAGAGATCCTGTTCTGGCCCATTAAGGTCAAACCCTATTAGCATGTGTCAGGAGAGATCCGGCAGGGAATGAAGAGCGGTGGTTTAACTGAACCTCCTCCAGGAAGACGAGAAACAAACTCATCTGATCATCTGTAATCAACTCATCAGTTCCCATCCTAATGAACAGAATCCCTGTGGCCTTCCCACAATCCCACACAGCTCACTCCCGTTCTCTCTCTGTGTGTCTGTCTCCATGTCGGCCCTCCCTCGTTCTTCCCACTTTCCCTGTCACGTCCCTCTCTTTTATTTTTATCGCTGTCACTTTCTCTCTCTCTGATTCCTTTGCTGTCTTTCTTTCTCTCTTTTTATATCTCCATCACTTCTTCTGCTGCTACTACCCATTGTGTCTTACAATTTCTCTCTCTCTTTTCCCTTCTGTCACTCCCTCTGTATACAGCTAAGTCTTCTCAGCAGATGACACACACACACACACACACACACACACACACACACACACACACACACACACACACACACACACACACACACACACACACACACACACACACACACACACACACACACACAGCTTGTCGAAGGAACCTTTACAGACTCAAGCTGTGCAGAAAAAAGAAGAAATAAGGCAAAAAAGTGAAAACAAGATAAAGAGAATTGAAAGCCATCAGGTTTTGTGATGATTTTTTTAAATATATGAAGAAAGAATAGAAGTAAATCAGAGGGTCCAAAAATCCGCTTTTCCTGATGTCTTAATTAAATTAGATTAAATGCCAAAAAAAAAAGAAGCATTTTCTGTAAATAAAAATGTAATAAATGGGGTGATATGGTGGTGGAGGGATGGGGAGATGTGGTGGTGGAGGGATGAGGAGATGTGGTGGTGGAGGGATGAGGAGATGTGGTGGTGGAGGGATGGGGTGATGTGGTGGTGGAGGGATGGGGTGATGTGGTGGTGGAGGGATGGGGAGATGTGGTGGTGGAGGGATGGGGAGATGTGGTGGTGGAGGGATGGGGTGATGTGGTGGTGGAGGGATGAGGAGATGTGGTGGTGGAGGGATGAGGAGATGTGGTGGTGGAGGGATGGGGTGATGTGGTGGTGGAGGGATGGGGAGATGTGGTGGTGGAGGGATGGGGAGATGTGGTGGTGGAGGGATGGGGAGATGTGGTGGTGGAGGGATGGGGTGATGTGGTGGTGGAGGGATGGGGTGATGTGGTGGTGGAGGGATGGGGAGATGTGGTGGTGGAGGGATGGGGTGATGTGGTGGTGGAGGGATGGGGTGATGTGGTGGTGGAGGGATGGGGAGATGTGGTGGTGGAGGGATGGGGTGATGTGGGGGTGGAGGGATGGGGTGATGTGGTGGTGGAGGGATGGGGTGATGTGGTGGTGGAGGGATGGGGAGATGTGGTGGTGGAGGGATGGGGAGATGTGGTGGTGGAGGGATGGGGAGATGTGGTGGTGGAGGGATGGGGTGATGTGGTGGTGGAGGGATGGGGTGATGTGGTGGTGGAGGGATGGGGTGATGTGGGGGTGGAGGGATGGGGTGATGTGGGGGTGGAGGGATGCTGTTAAACTGTCAACGAACGGAGGCAAGTTTGCTGTATATACACACCTCTTAACTCGTTGATTGGGTTGATTAACAGAGTGTGCTCCACTCGTGTCTAATTAGGTTTAATTATCTGAACGTGCTCCTCCCGAACTTTGTTAATAAAACATAATTTAAATCTCTTGACAAACTAAAAGACATAAATGACATTTGTATGTATTCTGAATAAAAGGTACAGGTTGTACTGAATGTCAGCTTTTTTATTTTGCTCAAGATCAGGATTTATTGAGTCCACATGTCATGTAATCTAGAGACTTCTAACCACAGAGGTTGAGATCTGTCGCTCCAAACCAGAACCGTGCGATTATGTTTGCAAATGTTCATTAGAACGATAGTTTCGGGAAACACAGACTTGTTGAAATAATGATGGAACTTGCGACCAAAGTAACGATGCTTTTGGGAAACACACCCCTGAACGATGATGCTGAGAAACCCTGTTATCTATCATGATTGCCTCGATTTCGTCGGGTGGGCTAAAAGCAGACCGCACACAGCCCGTCCAATCAGAGCTCAATTGTGACTCCAGATAGTCTGGCTATCACCAGATCAAGCTCAGTCTTTTAAGAGTGAACATTAGTCTGGAGAGTCAGCTCTGTGTTTTCTACCGCACAAGAGGCGTGATCAACGGGCGTAGTTCAAACGACTGTACGCAATTGGATAGTCCTTCAACCAATCAGACCAACGATCCGGGTGACGTACTTTGCAGCGAAGACTCCAGGCAGGAACGTGTCAACAGACGTGTTGGTTTGGGGCGTTCATCAGCGGTTTGCAGAAGCAGGAATGGCATCCAGCGATTGTGCAAAAAAAAAAAAACATGAACGTGAATGGTACAGTATTTACACACACTCGAGCGATTTGTTTGCTAAACTAAAGAAGCCATTGAGCATCGTCGAGAGGTTAAAAGGAGCTAACATGGCTACACACGGCTAACAAGCTAACATGGCTACGCACAGCTAACAAGCTAACGTGGCTACGCACAGCTAACAAGCTAACATGGCTACACACGGCTAACAAGCTAACGTGGCTACGCACGGTTAACAAGCTAACATGGCTACGCACAGCTAACAAGCTAACATGGCTACACACGGCTAACAAGCTAACGTGGCTACGCACAGCTAACAAGCTAACATGGCTACACACGGCTAACAAGCTAACGTGGCTACGCACGGTTAACAAGCTAACATGGCTACGCACAGCTAACAAGCTAACGTGGCTACGCACAGCTAACAAGCTAACATGGCTACACACGGCTAACAAGCTAACGTGGCTACGCACGGTTAACAAGCTAACATGGCTACGCACAGCTAACAAGCTAACATGGCTACGCACAGCTAACAAGCTAACGTGGCTACGCACAGCTAACAAGCTAACATGGCTACACACGGCTAACAAGCTAACGTGGCTACGCACGGTTAACAAGCTAACATGGCTACGCACAGCTAACAAGCTAACATGGCCTACACACAGAACATGTCAAAGAAATGAAACCAAACACATTGTAATCACTGTTGACTTTGCTTACATGATGGAATATCAGTTATTTTGGAAAAATTTACATCTAACCAGATTCAATGTTATTTTGGCTAGAAGTTGGTTACACATAGCCATACTATATTGGGTCTATATTTAAAGGTATAGCGGAGGATCTTTCCAAATTTTAGATAAGACCCGCCCTCTCCACTTTTTGAAAAGTTTGATTGATTCACTAGAATGATTGACAATTAGGAGGACCAATAGTTTAGACTACCCACCAGGAAGTAAAACATCCTCTGCTATACCTTTAACCAAGATGGTGAAATGACGGCTTTTGCTTGCTGGGTATCCATCCATCCATATATTTTTTTTTTTTTTTTCTAAACTTAACTACGTACCTGGGTCTCGTCTACATTCGACGTCCCCTATCTCTCACTTGTTCCCCTAACTAACTTGCTTCCCTAACTAACTTGCTGCGCAGCAATAATACACAGACAGACTTCAGCAAATGTCCTTTAAATGCTTTAATCACGGCCGGGAGAGTTCTCAGAGCAGTTCTCCAGAGACTCTCCTCCAAGAAGAAGCACGGCCGGAGGATCTCAGACAAAACTTCAGAGAGAATCCCACCAGCAAACAGGAATACAACAGTTTTGATAGAATAGGAGCATGGCGAAACTGACATGAAACATTACATAATTTCCCTACAATTTGATTGGTTCTTCATAGACAAGCCCTCTTGTTTCTTCATAATCACAAGGTTTCAAGTTTAGACATCTGTCTAGTTTCATTTCCCATATTTGTTATTTATACACTCACACACTCAAAGTCACGAGTTTTCACCAAAGGGGAAACATACATTTATAAGTCAAAAGCATATGAGTGTTGTTCCTGCAAGAAAAACATTAATTATGATTAATTTAAAAAACCATCACAACATCCAACCATATCTCTGAAGGATGCCCTTTTAAAAAGTTGTAATGATTTAAAAAAAAATTTTTTTTAATTAATATTAATATTTTCCCATGTTTATGCTGTTTTATAAAAGAAACAAGCCACTAGTAAAAAGCAAGAATGTTTGAAGGCACAATTTCACAACCGCTCATTTCCTCATTACACATGAGAAACGGGAGATCTGATGGTCGATACCGTGATTTCTCTGATCTTAAGTGTTTACCTCTCAGTGCCGTTCTACATGATCATTTTCCTCAGTCTGTAGAGAAACACCCAAAGGCTGTTGTGTCTCATAAACCACACCGAGGTGAAGTCCAAGCCTCATTATCTGGCGACCGGCCTCATCTGCAGTATCCCATGTCAAAGAAACAGCCTCAAAGTTAAAACAAAGGGACAGAATGTTTGAGTCATGCAAAGAACCAGATATACGTGACATCTTGTGAGCGCCGGAAGCGCATAAAAGTCTTAATCAACAAGTAATGTCAGAGCGGATTGTAAAGGTCACGCATTCATCAGGAACAGGCCTGCTGGTCTGAGCTGTCAAAGAGCTTCTGCTCACGGGAATAAACCTCACCAACACTGTCTTTCTGCGCTTTATTTCTCTTCCAGCGCTCGCCACACACACAAAACCTTATTATAAACCAACATTCTCTGACATTTCCCTGTATCTTTCTCCAGCGTATCCCTGAGCCGCCCGTAAAGACGTCACAGTCTGATGATAGATGCTGGCCAGTTGCATGCGGTTATGGATTCAGATTATATTCAGAGTCCTACTTTAAAAGTGGTGCATTGGGGATTTATTGTTTTCCACAATGTCACATGGGGAAGACTCTATCTAATGAACACTGCACACAATATCTACCTATTCCAACATCACAACTTAAGTTCAGTTTCTACTTAAATTACATTAAACTGACAAAAAAACAAAAACAAAATTAAAGCTGCAAGCAGCGATGAAAGGGCCCTCGCACTCGTGCCATCGTCACTCGGTGGCTTTAGAAAGACAGAGCATGGTTGGGCAATGTGCATTTAAGGAGGTATATATAGTAGTTGCTAGCATGTTTAGTATGTTTCTAGCATGCTTAGTACACAATAGTTATGTGGTTAGTACTGCATTACTGTTTTAATCATGTCAGTTTCTGTTGCCAGTAGGTGGGGCTATGTCTACATCTGAATATCGCTATGTAGATGTGTTCAGTGCAGGACTTTTATCAAACATGTGAAGTTTGGGGCAGATTGGACATTGTATGCTTGAGTTACAACAACTTCCTTTAGCATTTCTTGCATATTTTATGATGTTTATAGCATATTACATATTAATTTTGGGGTAGATTGGACATTGCATGCCTGAGTTACAGCAAATTCATATTTAATTGCAGTAATAGCATGCTTTAACACTTAGCTAAGTATTTGATAGCATGTTTCTAGTATGTTGCTAACATGTTTAGCAGTTGGTGGCACTTTTTTATATGTTATTAGGAGTCCAGAACAATGTTAAACATCACTTCCTGTTGCCAGCAGGCGGCGCTATGACTATATCTGAATATGAGCATGGACTTGTGTTCAGGAGATAATTCTTATCAAACGTGTGAAGTTTGGGGTAGATTGGACATTGTATGCTTAAGTTACAACAACTTTCTTTAGCATTTCTAGCATGATTTAGAACTTAGCTATGTGTTGCTAGCATGTTTCTTGCATGTTACATATTAAGTTTGGGGCAGATTCGACATTGCATGCCTGTGTTACAGCAAATTCCTATTTAATTGCAGCAATAGCATGCTTTAGCACTTAGCTAAGTGTTTGCTAGCATGTTTTAGCATGTTTCTAGTATGTTGTTAGCATGTTTAACACTTGCTGGCACTTTTTAATGTTTTTATATGTCCACAACAGTGTTTAACATGTCACTTCCTGTTGACAGCAGGTGGCGCTATGACTGTAACTGAATATGAGCATGGTCATGTGTTCAGGACAGAACGTTTATCAAAAGTGTGAAGTTTGGCGCAGATTGGACATTGCCTTCTTGAGTAACAACAACATCCTGTTTCATTGAATTAGCATGCTTTAGCACTTAGCTAAGTATTGCTAGCATGTTTTAACATGTTTCTAGCATGTTTAGAAGTCAATGGCATTTTTAACATGTTGCTAGAACGGCATCAACGTGTTAAACATGACACTTCCTGTTACCAGTAGGTGGCGCTATTACTATAACTGAATATTCTCATGTAGATGTGTTCAGGCCATGCCTCTTATCAAACGTGTGAAGTTTGGGGCAGACTGGACATTCCGTGCCTGTGTTACAGCAAATTCCTATTTAATTGCAGTATTAGCATGCTTTAGCACTAAGCTAAGTATTTGCTAGCATGTTTTAACATGTTTCTAGTATGTTGTTAGCATGTTTAGCACATGCTGGAACTTTTTTATATGTTATCAGGAGTTCACAACAGTGTTAAACATGTCACTTCCTGTTGCCAGCAGGTGGCGCTATGACTGTAACTGAATATGAGCATGGTCATGTGTCCAGGACAGAACGCTTATCAAAAGTGTGAAGTTTGGCGCAGATTGGACATTGCCTTCTTGAGTAACAACAACATCCTGTTTCATTGAATTAGCATGCTTTAGCACTTAGCTAAGTATTGCTAGCATGTTTTAACATGTTTCTAGCATGTTTAGAAGTCAATGGCATTTTTAACATGTTGCTAGAATGGCATCAACGTGTTAAACATGACACTTCCTGTTACCAGTAGGTGGCGCTATTACTATAACTGAATATTCTCATGTAGATGTGTTCAGGACAGAACGATTATCAAAAGTGTGAAGTTTGGGGCAGATTGGACATTCCATGCCTGAGTTACAGCAAATTCCTATTTAATTGCAAAAATAGCATGCTTTAGCACTTAGCTAAGAGTTTGCTAGCATGTTTTAGCATGCTTCTAGTATGTTGTTAGCATGTTTAGCACTTGCTGGCACTTTTTTATATGTTATTAGGAGTCCATAACAGTGTTAAACATGTCACTTCCTGTTGCCAGCAGGTGGCGCTATGACTATAACTGAATATGAGCATGGTCATGTGTTCAGGACAGAACGCTTATCAAACGTGTGAAGTTCGGGGCAGATTGGACATTCCATGCCTGAGTTACAGCAACTTCCTGTTTCATGGCGAAACATCGAAATTTGTCAGGCCGCCGAGGACCCGCCCTTCGACGAAAACTCAAGATCTTCGCAATTTAACGTCGCAAAGGCCTTAAGATTACACTCACCAAATTTGAAGATGATCAGATTAAAACTGTAGGAGGAGTTCGTTAAAGTACGAGGCCTGAAAATGGCAAAAACTGCACAAAAATCTGAGAGGAAGTTCAAAATGGCTGACTTCCTGTTGTGTTTAGGGCTATGCTCCAAGAGACTTTTTTGTAGGTATTAGGTCATTACATGTATGTACCGAATTTTGTGCACGTACGTGGAACGTTGCGGGAGGCGCACTCCGTTGAACTTTTATAGGTGGCGCTATCGAGCCATTTTGCCCCGTCCAATTCTGAAACCTATATCAGATGTAAATTTTCGCCAGTTCTGACGCGTGTGCAAAGTTTTGTGAGTTTTCGAGCATGTTTAGGCCCTCAAAAATGCAATTAAATGCGGAGAAGAATAATAATAATAAACAGAGCAATTCCAAGAGGGTCCTCACACCATCGGTGCTCGGGCCCTAATTAAATTGCATAACTTATTTGAATGAGTTTAAGTAATGTGCTTATGTTGGTTTCAGTCATTCTGCTTAATGAGTTTCAGTGTTTGGCTGTTTAACTGTAAAAAACACTGATATATACATTCAGATGCTGGTCAATTATAATGGAAATAGATTGTAACTGCAAATCTGAGCTGTGTTTTAATACAATGTTAATTTGTGTGTTTCCATTGGGGCAGATATTCATATGAGGATGTCACAGAAGTGTAATAATTGTTAATTTAATATAAATATGTTTAATATTTATATTTATTTATACATGTTTTACAATGTATGGCTTATAGTACTTCTGGTTAAAACTATGCTTTTACCATTAAATAAATACATCATAATTTTGAGAAAAAATCTAGAAAAATAACTAATAATAAAATAAATTTTTTTGTGTTTTTTTGTTGTAATGGGGCAAACTTTCATATGAAGACATCATGGAAGTGTAGTAAATTATATATATATATATACCATCATCATTAATATTATTGTTGTTATTATTATAAATACAAATTTTGTGGAAAGAAAATTTAGATAAACTTTGGTATAATGGCAGGAGTTTCTCTAAAAAGGCATTTAAAAACATGTTGTTACTATAGTGACAACATGCCCCGTGACAGTGAAAAAATACACAAATAGCCAGAAACTATCCCTGATATTGTTCTTGCGATATGTCCTGATATCACTTTGCATTCTCAAATCTATAAGCTGAAACAAATTTGTCTATTTTTCTGTCAAACCCCCGTGGTCACACGAGCAACTAGCCGTCACACATGATATCAACAATACAAGAGTTTCCCGGGCAGTGAGTGAGTGTGTGTGTGCTGTTCTCCTCTGGTAGATCTCTCGTCTGTGCGTCTGCTGGTGTGTAAGGCAGACATTAGGTGTGTGTTCTCTCACTCCCGGCTGAACTCTCGAACCTCTCTCTGATGTGCTCGTGATGTTTTACTGGGGAAGTTCAGATGTATAAACGTTCTGTCGTCATATCCCATAAACTGCAGTATTTTGACCACCAGAACATGCTGTGAAAACACAAGCAAACTTGAGGCTATTTCACGGCACAACGTGTTTGAACGCTCTCAAAATATGTGTTTACCACAAGGAACAAATGTGATGTTCTCTAGGTCTCTTCCTCTCCTGCGAGACAGAGATGATTATTAATATGACATAATTCACGAAAGCTGTGGGCAATGTTGACTGTGAAATCTGTTAATTAGTTTTTAGCATTTATGCTTTTTTTCTTTTGTTCCTGCTAAACTCAGCAAAGGAGGATATGTTCACCAGCACACAGCCTATATATAGCTTTATCTGCAAAATTCATGCACAAAAACAACAAACAAACACAACATGACCAGCAGCTGCGAGTCTTCAGTCGAGGAAACGCTGATTGTTGTTCTAGCCAGCTGATGGCAGCCATACTCTGTGCTGTAAGCTTTGAAGAACACACACACACACACACACACACACACACACACACACACACACACACACACACACACACACACACACACACACACACACACACACACACACACACACACACACACACACACACACGCTGGCCACAATCACACACTCATGCGCCCACACACAAACACACACACACACACACACACACACACACACACACACACACACACACACACACACACACACACACTGGCCACAATCACACACTCACACGCCCACACACAAACACACTCATGCGCCCACACACACTCATGCGCCCACACACAAACACACACACACACACACACACACACACACACACACACACACACACACACACACACACACACACACACACACACACACACACACACACACACACACACACACACACACACTGGCCACAATCACACACTCACACGCCCACACACAAACACACTCATGCGCCCACACACACTCATGCGCCCACACACAACACACACACACACACACACACACACACACACACACACACACACACACACACACACACACACACACACACACACACACACACACACACACACACGCTGGCCACAATCACACACTCATGCGCCCACACACACACACACGCTGGCCACAATCACACACTCATGCGCCCACACACAAACACACACACACACACACACACACACACACACACACACACACACACACACACACACACACACACACACACACACACACACACACACACACACACACACACTGGCCACAATCACACACTCACGCGCCCACACACAAACACACACACACACACACACACACACACACACACACACACACACACACACACACACAGGCCACAATCACACACTCACGCGCCCACACACAAACACACACACACACACACACACACACACACACACACACACACACACACACACACACACACACACACACACACACACACACACACACACACACTGACGCGCCCACATACAAACACACACACACACACACACACACACACACACACACACACACACACACACACACACACACACACACACACACACACACGCTGTCCACAATCACACACTCATGCACACACACGCTGGCCACAATCACACACTCATGCACCCACACACAAACACAAACACACACACACACACACACACACACACACACACACACACACACATGCTGACACACACCACAATCACACACTCACGTGTGCACACACACACAGGCACGCACACACACACATACACACACATGCTGACACACACCACCATCACACACTCACACGCACACACACACACACACACACACACACACACACACACACACACACACACACACACACACACACACACACACACACACACACACACACATTAATAACTTTAATAAGTTATGTTAAAATATGAAAAGTGAATATGTGTTTAGCTGACAGCATTGATATAGACGGGTTATTTCCAGTGATCCCTAAAGAAACAGTTAAATGATAAATTACTGTGATCAATGATAACATGTTCTTGTGATTTTTATTTTATTGATAATAATTTGAGTCAGCAAGAGATGCATCGGCATCCGGGCGGTTAGCGTGTGACACTATAAATAATACATTAATATAAATACTCTTTTAGCAATTAACTGATCCGTCAACACTAGATTATACAGATGAAGCCCTTTGGGTTTAATGTTTCTTCTGAAGGAAAAATCAATTACGGCCTGACAGGGTTTAATCACAGTGTCAAGCTTTACAGGGAAACATCCGGTGTTTTTATCCATTCCTGAATCCTCCCAAACACAGTTAATGGTGTTTTTGGCCAGGTTTGAAGTCAGAGAATATTGCTTTCGTGATGATCTAAACCCAGGCTAGCGAAGAGAGCAGCGTTTGATGAGCATTTGTGTAGAAAATTACCAGTAGCTTTGGGACCATTGTGTTGAGAGGACAAGGAGTTTCCAGTCATTTTGATGCCAGACGGATGGGATTATTTATTTATTTTATTAATGTGTGACATGGAAGATGTAAATATCATGGGTAACAGCTGCCGGATTTCAAGGGAGGGACAATGGGCGAGAGTTTTCCTTTTCTGTATGGAGGGGAAGACATGCCATAAAAGCTGTGTTTGTGTTTAATCTAACCCAGAAGGCTCAGCAGATTTACACATCGTCAGGAATATTTGCCCAGCTTTGCATGCACTTCTGTTCCCATTATACTCAGTCCAAATAATTATGGCAGGAACTTTCATGCCATAAAATGTTTATCAGGAGTGCCGTCTACTCGAGTCCAATCTAGTCCAGGACTCACAAGAGCTGGAAATCAAAGAAACCACAGAATAATCCCTTTCCTCGTCTCTGTCCCCGGAGAAGCGGATGAGTGACGGAGAAACACTCTCATCCATCCAGCCTGTCACATGATCCACACTCATAAAGAAACCAGACCATTTAAAACACTTTACGTAAAGCCCTTATGTATAATGCATTATAAAAGTATTTTAATGCAGTAATTATGCCTTGTAATGCACATTATAATGCATTTAAATACATTATAATACTTCTCAATTCATTGAACACACCTTTAGAAAGTATAATGCATTAAAACACATGACAAACAACCAATTTCAGGATCTGCAAATGCATTTTAACTTTGGTTATATAAGTTATATACATTATAAATAACTTTAGGGCCAGGGCTCTCAAGTTTTGAAGACAGGCAAGAGTGACAATGATTTTAAAAGTGTCCTATAACAAAATTATTAAGCCTATTTGGAGAGAGAGATGTTTATAATGTGACAATATGTCAGTGGTCGTGTGATAACGGAGATATGACTAGGCCTAGACTACTTGTTCTGAGCAGGTGTTGTCAGTGAACAGGCTGTAAAACTGTTGGCTAAGTTACAGACACTCATGAAAAACTGATGCTAATTATCTGGGAAACATTCTCTAAGGGCCCTTTCACACCTGAAAGTCCGCACCAATGTCTGAACCAGAGTTCATGTTTTGATACATTGTATACATTCGGTTAGTTTTGGTTTGGTTTCACATTGCAGTTATGCGAGCGCACTAAAGAACTTTTCATGACGTACTTGTGTCCTGTCGTCATCATCTATGTGGGCTGCATCTTGACATTGATTGGTTTGTAAACGGACGTGCGTCTGACGTCAGCGTGTTCTCAATTCAGCGGGTAACATTGACAAGAATGAATGAACAGACGCATATCGTTGCCACTATACTGTTATTATTACGGCATTATGACCTGCAGCACCGGCTATACTCGAGGCTAGTTCAAATTCGCCAAATGAACGTCCTCATTGTGCAAACATTTTATCATCGCCGGCAGGACAAATGTGTGTGTGTGTGTGTGTGTGTGTGTGTGTGTGTGTGTGTGTGCGGGTGCGCGAATCAGCTGGAAGAAACGCAGGACTGACAGATCTGCACATAAATATTCTTCTTCAGTTGTTTAGACTACGCGGGAACCACCAGAACTCCCTGTAAATAGTCCGAAAGTCCGAACCACACAGAAAATGCTTTCACACTAGAAACGAACCAAACCTTTGCTCAGTTTGATCCGGACCGAGACTACCTCTTTTCATCGGACCAAATTTCGTCTGTTTGGTCCGGACCGTGGTCCGGGGGAGGTTTCACACCTGTAAGTCCGAAAGTCCGGACCAAACAAGGTAGGTGTGAAAGGGCCCTAACAGCAGTCAAAGTTGTCACTGTTTGTGTCAAAAGTTGTGAATTTGTTGTAACATTACAACAGGAATCATGACTTACTCCACCTGAACAATTCCAGTATATGCTTTTTGTCCATTGGTTGTTGCGTTAAATCTTACCCAGATACAATAGTGCTATTTTCTGATTGGCTATTGTGTAGCCCCTTTCTTTTTTTTTTTGATTGGCTGATAAGTGGCAGGCTCGACTAATAATTCCAGGGGAGACGCGCTTGATTCCTGCCAGTTCGATAGTGAGAGCGGCGCGGCCAGAGAGATTTTAGGCGCTGCTGCATATTAAATAATATATTATAAATAGTTTTTCCGCATGAGAAATAAAATGTGTGGCGGGAGTGCGTGACAAAAGACCAAAATGAGTGACTGTCACGTTCAATGCGTGACACTTAAAGGGATACTTCAGGATTTAGCATTAAGCTTTGTATTAGTAGAAAACCTGTAGTATTTTCGAATTACCGTGCTTTCCACCCTCATATCCCCCTGAGACGAGAGATTTATGTATTTTTTGTCGGTGAAAAATACATAAATCTCTCGTCGGATACGACAGGATCCGGAGGATTTTTTGGCCAGAGGCTAAAGACTACAGCCAGTAGTAGGGGCTGTCCCACATGTTTTCAACCCGCCCATAGAGGGTGGGATCTCAGTCACAGAATGTACACAGTGTCAGCCGTCTTTCTTTGGAAGCTAAGCTAACAGGCTCTTGTTATGTGGAGAAAGCTGAGTAGTAGGAGAAAGCTGAGTCGGGGCTACCATACACTTTTTCCCGGACATGTCCGGTCGTCGAGATCGTCCAAAATGTCTGGGATTCGGCTTTTCCTTTCTGCAGTCGCCATTCATTGTTTACATGCACACATTTTGTTTCAATCTAACTGAATTCATTCCGATTGGTGAATCTGAATGTAGTGTTTACATGAACGCTAAACAAGTGATCGGTTGATGTGCGTTTTAACATTGCTAAGAAAATTCCCGCTGCTCCGTGAGAGATACGAGACCTGTGCGTCTCAGTAATCACGCCACCGGCCTCGCGCCGTTCTCCCGCGCCCCTCAGCCTCGTCCTGCTCGCCACAGTAAACATGATGACGTTCTCCCGCGCCCCTCAGCCTCGTCCTGCTCGCCACAGTAAACATGATGACGTTCTCCCGCGCCCCTCAGCCTCGTCCTGCTCGCCACAGTAAACATGATGAATGGCGACTGTAGAACGCAAAAGCCGAATCCCGGACATTTTGGGCGATCTCGAAATACCGGGCAAACTCGTCACGGAGTCTCACTAGTAGCCTAGCCTTCTTGTTTTCAACTGCGCTCTCTCACCGGTAGGCGTGGCTTGGGAGTGGCCTCCTAGGGCAGCGAAGCAAGTGCATTCTGGGAGTTGTTGTCTTTCATCCACATAAGCCAAAAATACATTTTCTGGCTTTTCTCAGCCTAGAAAGCTCCAAATTCAAAAATAATTTCACATTTCTTCTACATAAATTACCTATTTTAAATACACATTCATCTTTCCAGAGGTGAAGTATCCCTTTAAGAGCCCTGTTATACATAAGGGCTTTAAGTAAAGTGTTACCAACAATTTGAAGAGTGTGACAGGTGTACAGTTCAGCATTTGGTCCTTAGGGCAGTTCATTTATCTCATTGACAAATGTATAATTATTGTACATTGTGGAAAAACTGGTAAAACTAGTTACAAAAATGATCTTAGACAATTCTTGAGTGGTATAAGTTATTCTATTTTTAAATAAAAGCTGTATATTGAGATGTGGTGGAAATGACATTTGTTCATTGCAGGTCAGAAAAAA
>NC_138734.1:2665818-2848318 GCF_965113295.1 Leuciscus leuciscus
CGATCAGACAGAGCCCTCGGGACAGGCGAAGGGCCCTTGAAAGTCAGCAGGACTAGCTGGCAGTGCCCTCGGTTCTGCTGAGGCGTCACACCTGTGGCCCCTCGTGTTTGTGGCTGTAGAGATGCTGAAGTCAAAGAAACTGCAGGCCTTCGGGGAGGACCGGAGTGTGTCCTCGTTTGACATGAGGTTTCAGGTTTGAGTTGCAGTGTCTAGAAAGTGCAGGTCACCATCTGACTGTGATTTACAGGCACCTGGACTGAATCGTGCATTTAAAACCAGACAGGCCTCAAGACGGAAAGGTGAAGAGTGTCATTTATGTGAAGGAAACAACAGGTTTCTGAAGAACTCACATGACATTAGAAGAATGGGAAAACGCTGTACATGTGGAATAATGTGACATGATAACTAATGTGCCTCATGATCCTTCAGAAATCATTCTAATATGATGATTTGCTGCTCAAGAAACATTTCTGATTATGATCAGTGTTGGTCATATTTTTATGGAAACCGCGAAACACTACCATTCAAATAGTTTGGGGGTAAGAAAGATAAAAAGCTAATTTATAAAAGATAAAAGCTTTTATACAACAAGGATGTATTGATCAAAAGTGACAGTAAAGACCTCATAATGTTACAAAAAATCAAATATATGCCGTTCTAACTTTCTATTCATCAAAGAATCCTGACATTTTTTTCCCCATTGATAGTTTTTCTTGATAAGATAAATACAGACTGAGTATAAGATTAAGATTAATATGAAATTTAAAAAATCTGATTTATTCCATACTTTTGACCAGTAGTGTATTTTTACCTTCTGGAAGTCGCATTAGCTCAATAATCTGAAGGTCGTGACAAACGCATTAACCGATTGAGCTTCACTGTAAAGAGTCTTTCTGGCTACACAATTTCCCCAAAGACTGAAATTCAGTAGAAAAGGTAAAAATAATACGTCACAGCCATAGACTGTAAAAAATCACCATCTTGGCCGCGCGTCACTCCCGATAAACAAAAGTGTGCAGCGAGGCGGATTATCTGAGGTGACGTGACACTAACAGACAGCAGACAAACGGCTAGTAGTGACATCAGCGGCAATCCACCTGTCACTCAAGTGGCCACGCCCCCTTAATTATGCAGAACTTTAAGGATTAATATAATTTAAATGGATGAGTTTTAAAAATATTCACCCCCTCACACTTTCATGAAGGGCAAAATTAGCTATATAGACCAAAACCACTTTTTGCACCAGGCTGTAAACTTGTTTTTCTGCTGTAAAGTTGGGCATTTTAACATGTGGCTCTATGGGATTGACTCTCTTTTGGAGCCGGTCTCTAGTGGCCAGTCAATGAACTGCAAGTTTAAGTCACTTCAGTGTTGGTTTCAGAGAGAGAGACCGGGAGGTTGCTGCTTGGTCGTGACACACGCATTAACTAATGTTAACGAATTGAGCCTTACTGTAAAGAGTCTTTCTGGCTGAATAATTTCCCCAAAGACTGAAATTCAAAGCAGAAAAGTTCAATATAAAACATCATACCAAATTATGATATGATGGTGTTTCTCATCAGAAGAGCTAAAGAGCGCATGCATTTCCAGATCGTGCACAATATCCGAGCCATTCCCATCAGAAACAACAGGCTTGAATGGAAACTTCCCTGTTTGTGAGTGATGAATAACCTGAACAAAAGACAACGCTTGTTTTTACCAGCTTACCACAATTCCCAAGATCCGGAGTCGCACGCTCTCCATTAAATCCTCATCAGTGTATAACTTCACGAGACCGTTGAGAAGAGCCAGTCGTGTGATTCCAGCATTACAATGGAAATGTTAAATGGAAAGTTGTCTGAGCGGATGATGGAAGCTCACTTCAAGGACTCGCTTATCACTCTCAGCACAGGTAGAGTCTCATTTCTGCTTTCAGGAAATTTCAACGGGAAGTTTGCGTCCTCTTCACACACCACCACAGAGAGTGATTAAATGAGAAACGATAGCAATCTCTCTCTCTCTCGCTTTCATTCGCTCAAACCCTTTTCTCTTCCCTTGACCCCAAAACGCATTAACAAATCATGAGATCTTTATCTGTCTCATTCTGTCAGTGACGGTCCTCCTGGGAGGCTGACCGGAGGCCAATACGCATTTCCAAACCATTTCAGATTTTGCTGTAAATATTTCAAAAAGCGGTAACATTTTGCATGCAGCAAATGGCAATTATACACCGAGAGCAACAAAAGATCTGGAACAGAGCCGCTGTTTACGCTCTCCAAGATCATTTGTGAAGGAAAACGAGGATTGTGTCTGAATTCACAGGCTCAGGCTTGGACTCGAGGAGCATTTTAGGCCGGCCACCTGCATCCATTGAGCTTTCTCGCTCCGGAAACGTCCTCATTTGGGATTCTGCGCACGCTTTGGGCAAGGGAATCACTCAAGACAACGTTTCGCTTGTTTTATCTTCAGAGTTGAGGGTCTGACGCGGGTCCAGATGGTTCATTAGCCTGACAGAGCCTGAAATGTGAGCCGCCTGACACTGCTTATTAACTTCAGCACAACATATTCCTGCCATTCCAGAGGATTTCATTTCCATATCCAGCGCTGCGATTCAGACAAATCAAAACTCGCCATCTTTCTTCCCTTCACTTGCAGCGCTGGATGTGGTGATCTGAACGGCTGACATTCTCTGATGTTTGAGAACATGTTTGGATAGAAGTGAATGAAGGCAAGCCGATTGGATGCTTCAGAGTTTATGACGTAAATCACAACCTCAGAAAACAGCAAGACTCTTCAGCCTTTACAGTGTCTTAATCGTGCACAACATGTACATTTACTTGAAATGCAGGCGTCAGTGTGTTCCTCAGTTGAGCTGCTGTGGGGTTTTATGCAGAAATAAAATAAAAAAATCTATAATTTCTATAATCTATAATCTAAAAATGTATAATAACCAATAAAGATGTCTAAATATCATAAACAAATTGATCTGAGAACACACACACACACACTATATATATATATATATATATATATATATAATCTCAACGCTATTTTTCTAGTGCTAATTATTTTTCTTTCTAGTTTCTATTTAGTAAAAAAAAATTGTGATTTGTTTTTATTTAGTATTTTCTGTTTCTGGTTAAAGTTTTTAGTAATTTTGTTAACTTTTGTTGTGTTTATAATTTATTCGTATTTTTTTTATTACATGTCTATATGCATTTTATTGTTCGTTTATCTCCATTTTAGTTATTTAAGTACATAAAGTTAGACTAAATAAAACTTAGAAATGTTGTCAACTCAAATCAGATTTTTGGTTTAGAATTTATTTTTAAACGTTTTATATAACAAGCAAAGCCTTATCTTACAGACTTGCTTTTCAAGTAATTTATCTTTTTATGTATAGGTTGTTTAGATATGTTGAGCAGAAAGACACCATCTAATTTGCTGCGGTGCCGAATCTGCTCAGCTTTAATTTAACCCTTATTCTGAGCTGAAAGTGGAGCGTCCGCAGCTGTCCTGGCCGTGGGAGTGACCATTACCCAGTGTGAAAGCATGCCACAATTTGTTGTTTGTCCTATTATATGTGTTCACACCGTGAGCTACAGCGGCTGACAGCCTTTCTTACGAGCCTGTGGGGAGAGCATTATCTCTATATATTCTCTTTCAGCTCTTCGGCTCTGAAGTCTGCGGCTGAACACCACCATCCGCTCTCGACAATTATAAACCAGGTTCTCTGAGGTTGAATAAGACAAAACCCTCTCCATTTAGAAAGGCAAACTGACAATAATGAGATTATGGCATCTGAGACCGGGGATAAGAGTGCCATTTCCCCAGCAGCGGCACTGAAATCATATTTGCTTAAGATCTTTGACAAAGCCCTGCGAATAGAATTGCGCTGAGAGCAGAAACAAAATTCCCTCTTTTCTCCGGCTTCTGCAGTGTTTTGTCAAGGCAGGGAGTGGGTGTTTATCAGATGAGTTTCCTCAGTCAAACTGGAGGCTAAATTTAAGAGTGTTAATGAATCTGGATCCTCACGTCACTGCCAATAAACCCTCTCTCTTTCACCTTATATAGTTCTCGCTCTCTCATCTGTAGATGTGTGCAAATATCTATCAAATGAATGCCAGTGATAGTAAATGTGTAAACAGCTGACTGAAAGTGATAAAGTTGCTCTGAGGAACTAAAGCGCTCTCCCTTCTGCTTCAATAATACCTCAGGTTTTCCTCAGGAAGGCCTGGGATGAAATTATACGCTCGCTTTGCAGGTGTTGCACACTTAAAACAGACTCCGTCGTCTCTTTTGCAGCTTTATTTTGCCAGTTCTGCTGGAATCATCTTTTTTTTTTACACAAAGCAACACAACATCTTCTAACCAGGGGCGGAGCCAGACGATGTAAACATTCGGGGCTTAGCCCAAACATAGGGGGGTCCAGGGGCATACTCCCCCGGGGAGATTTTTTTCCCATTTACGCCAGCTAAATGCACTATTTTTCAGGCTGTTTGAAATAATAGAATGCCTAAAAATCTATACACTATCTGGGAAAATGATGATAGTTCCTCAGTAAAAAATAAATAAAAATCACCCAGTAGAGCCTACAACCTATTTTGTATTTAAATTGTTCTCCAGCTGTAGTGAATCCAAAACACCAACAATGTTAAGGATGACTAATTTTCACACCTGGGGCCCGTTCTTCGTACGTTGCTTATTACATCTGAGATCAAATGACACATCCAAGATGATATCATCGTGCTAATCATGATCTGGCTAACTCGGTTCTTCGAACACACTTGCCGGATAGGATTAGTATCGCTGGATTGAGTTATCTGAGATAATTGCGCGTTCATGCGCTGGTTTAAAAGGGGATATGTATCGATAGTAGAAACATTGATCAGCAACGCTGCTATTGGCTGTTCAGCGTGGCCAAAGAGCGCGCTCAGTTTTTCTCCTCAGCAGAGCAAGATAGTCGAAGTTTATTCGGAATTTTAATGTTTTAATGCAAAACGCCAGGGAACACCTCAAAGTCTGCAAAAGCCAGGAGAGAGGGCTGGCAAAAAGTAGCAGACAATTTGAATCTGTTAGAAGTGGCCATGTTAGATGTTTTTATCACTTATTAGCCTATATTTTTGTATTTGAATAATTGCATAATTACTTTGTTCATTGTAATGTCAGAGTCACCACACTAGAACATGGGAACAAACAAAAGTGAAGTACAAAAATATTCTACATAATGGTAATTTTTAGTTATATTATAGTCTCTTTTATAAAAGACACTGTTAAATAAATGGTTGGCTGTTTATAAAAGCAACTAAGAAAAAGGCTGAGCAAAAAAAAAAAAAAAAGGAGAAAAGATCTTAGTAGCCTACACTGTAAAATAATTTTTGCTGCATTAAATTAAGGCCGTATAGTCATTTCAACTGTTAAATCTTATCTTGAGTAATGATGAATTGCTTTGACTTGTGAAAGTGAAAACTAATAAACTTATATTAATGTAAAAATATTTTTCCCGAGTGTAGTTCATTGTAATGACATTGTGTTTTCCTCTTTTGTGCACCTTTACATAATACACCAACACTTGTATCTGTTCCCAAGAAAGTGGTGCTGAAATATGTGCAGTAAGTGGACATTTTTTTTATAACTTTCCAAAGGAAAGAAAGTATAAGACTTTGTAATGTCCATTTGTTTCCATTGCACTGGACAGTGAATAAACCCTCTCAGATAACTGTCATATGGAGGAACTAGCCTACCTACAAGTGCATAAATAACTTTACTTCATTTATACTTGTATGCTTTATGGCTGCAATATAAGTGTCAGGATTCCACATCTACAGAAAGGCCTACAGAAGAGTCTGCACAGACAGAGGAGACATAGGCCTACAAGTGGGCAGTGGATAGACAACTTTTCCTTTTTATTTGTTGGATGAGGCATGTGTCTAATATCTCTTGTTGCAGGCACTTGACCACTGGCTTTTCTTTACAAAGAACAATTGAAATAAAACTCAAGGAACTAAGCATATTTGTCTTTTATTAAACATTTAATGAAAAGAGGTTTTTTTTTTTTGCAATGTTGTGTAATATGGCACATGCAGCAATGTCCCAGGCCCTGTCAGGTGTGAAACCCTCAGACTTATCAGACACTGAAATCTTCCCTTTAGCCAAAGTTCATTTCATTGTGTGCCCTTGTCCTGGCTAGAGCTGCATTGTAACTGGTTTGGGTCAGGGAATGGGGTCATAAAACACCTGTCTGCAGGAACATGTCATAATCACCTATGAAAAAATGCAGTTCTGTTAGGATCAGCATAAGTGTATGTAATACAGTGAGCTTGATATTTAATTGTGGAACTTTCCTTACCACTTTCAAATAATGTGCATAAATGTGAATCTCTGAAAATTCTTAAGCCATGCACAGATCCTGGCCATTTTGCTTTCACATTTGTGATATGGAAGATTTTAGTCAACTGCCTTTTTTAATTTGATATAATATTACTAATCTGGAATATTAAGAATCCCAATAGTAACTGGGGTGCACATTTACATTGTGAACCCCCTTTCTGTTCACATAATCCCCTTCATTGAGGCCTTGATGGCAGTCTATGGTAGCCTATAGTCTATGGTACCAATCACGTTAGTGAAGCCTGAGTGACATACTGTAATCGGCATGGTCATGATTGCATGATCTTCATAAAAAAATTATGATAGCCTAAAAAAACTGCTTTAAAAAAAACTGCTTTACAACATTGGGTCTTAAGTGGCTTGGAAATGCCACAAAAAAACCTAAAACTGTTTTTAAACCTAAAAGCGCCAGGTAAACTCCGAATGACACGACAGACAGCACTTTCCATCAAGTTCTCTGCATCTCCAATAGTGTAAAGGAAAGAGCCACTCGCAAATAATCTTAGGGCAATGCAAACAGTTTGTGCTGTAGTTAAAGCTGCCGTCGGCAAGTCTGGCAGATTGGGTCGATTAGCCAAAATTTTGAATGTTTACAACTCTCATGCCCCTCCCCACTACCAGCGAGCACCCTCCCATCGAGGTCGTGCTCGTCAGTGCGTTACTGTGCGTGTGTACCTGATTTTCTGTGAACGCGTCCGTCTCTTCAGCATCTATCAACACCATGGACTCGGAGGTAGGCAGCCCTGGCTAATCTATCCATAGATAGCAATAACCGAGGAATTGGAAGCTTGTTAGTAGATTTTCTCTCCGCCATCACGCTTCATGCAATCTCCAGGCGAACTTCAGGCGTGACGTGTGCATGTGATATTGTAACGTGCGCGTCTGCGCGAGGGAGAGGGGATCTGTGGCGTGTGCACGACCTGTGATTGACAGTCAGATCTCACCCCCCCCTGCGCTGATTGGACCTGATGAAGCGGGAGCGCTGGATTTTTGCAAAACAAATAACACGCTCCAGGTGGAGTTAGAAGCTCGGGTTTTTTTTTCTAAAACCACCTTATTTATGTTGTTCTGTCGGATTATAGTGTCGATTACACTGAATATGATCAAAAAAATGTTGCCGACGGCAGCTTTAAAGCCCGACTCCGACAAGTCGAAAATAAATGTGCGTTTCCAACAATTTTATAATGTAAACGACAATCTCACGAGTCATGAGAAAAATATATACATCTCAGAAAGTGCACTATCGCGCTGCGCTGGACTTCCCCATGGACTTCCCATATCAGCTCCGCTTATGAAGCCGCAGTCTAATCCTGTTTACATGAAATAAGCTTGCTCCCGAGCAGGTTTAAGATTGCGCACCTGTTGCTATGACAGCAAGTCCAGGATGAGCGTCGAAGAACCAAACAATCCAAGATCATGCCAAATCACCAACAATCAAATCCAGCTAACTGAGTTAGCGACGTACGAAGAACGGGCCCCTGGCAACTAAAAAGAGGCAACCATTATCTGACTATTTTTAAGTTTAAAATCCTGGAATGTTTTCCTCAAAAACCTTCATTTCTTTTCGACTGACGAAAGAAAGACATGAATATCTTGGATGAGGTAGGGGTGAGTAAATTATCTGGAAATTTTAATCCTGAAGTGAATTAATCCTTTGAACATATTGACCGAATCAGCGGCAATGCAAACGTGTTATATTCCATGGTTTCAAGCTTAATGAAATGATATTACACCTTCGAGCGATGAGGAAGATTGTCCTTTCGTTTGGCTCTCACCTGTGTTCTGCCTTGCTAATTAGCACTCTGGCATGACCGAGACATCTGTGTCCGGCAGAATCTGTGGATGATTTAAACTATTAGAGGATTTGCTGGACTGTGTCGCCCCATTGAAGTCACTATATGGAGAAAAATCCTGGAATGTTTTCCTCAAAAAAACTAAATTTCTTTTCCACTGAAGAAATAAAGACATGAACATCTTGGATGACGTGGGGGGAGAGTACATTATCAGGACATTTTAATTCTGAAGTGAACTAATCCTTTAATAATTCTTAAAGAGAAACCACAATTTTTAGATGCATTTAAAGGATTTGTATGTCAATCAATCTGTATGAAGAATAAAAAAAAAAAAAAAAAAAAAAAAAAACATCTGACCCACATTCATAGTTAATCTCCTTTCCAAAGATTATATTTGATTTTGAGAAAAACTTTAAATGATTTGAATCCCTCTGTGCTTTTACCGCTCTAAGTTTATCGTCTGAAGTATTTCAGGAGACTCTGTACAATCCTTCAAACCGGTAATTGGTCACAAGAATCTTAAAGGGATCGTTCATTCAGTGATCATTTACTCATGTCACTCCAATCCTGCATGTCTTAATTCTCTCTGGAACACAAAAGGAATTTAAATATGGTAAATAATGCTCTACATTGGTCACTCCTTTACATGGAATTACAGTAAATAGGAAGCGAGGCTTTTAAGCACCATAAAAGTATCATAAATGTAATCCAGATGCTTAATTTAAGATGGAAGTCAGTATTCACGAATAATCCTCATCTGCAGTGAGCTGGTAATCTCCGCAATCAAACATTTCTCATTTTGTGAAAATATCTGATTTAAAAGTGATTCATTTCACAAATTTGATTTTCTTTATTTTGTCATTTTAGAGCTTGACAGCCTCACTCAGCAGCCAGAATATCATTCAGCAATTCTACTTTTGTGTTCCACCGAAAGAAAGAGTCGAACGACATGAACGTGAGTAAATCGTGAGAGTTTTCATTTTAGGGAGATCTATCTCTTCAGAAAACTGCATCAGAAGAGACACCCTGTGGTCACCAACTCACTCAATACAGCTTTGTGTTTTTATTGGCTTGTGCTTATAGTGTTTTTGTAAAACTCCTTTGTGTCCACGGTTTAAGTGATTTCAGCCAAATAAATACTGGTAGGATCCAGTCCAAAGCTCAGTGTCTGGAGAGTCAGCAGTTTACCTGAAATATACTCACTGTTTCCAACAAGTCTCAAAAGTGTTGCTTAAAAGGAGCTGTTACAAACACTATTGTCAATTTACCATTGAATAGAAATAAAACAGTGATATATACAAAGATGTTTTTTTTTTTTTACACAAATTAATACTTTAATTCAGCAAGGGTGCATTACATTGATCAAAAGTGACAATAAAGACAACATTTTATTATGTTACAAAATGTTTCTGTTTCAAATAAATGCTGTTCTTTTGAATTTTATTGGAATCCAAGAATCCTAAACCAATGCATCATGATTTCCACAAAACTATTTAGCAGCAAAATCTCTTTTCAACATTGAAAATAATGAGAACCATTATTAATAATTGAGTACCAATAATAACTGAGCATCAAATCATCATATTAGAATGATTTGTGAAGGATCATGTGACACTGAAAGACTGGAGAAATGATGCTGAAAATTCAGCTTTGATCACAGGAATAAATTACATATTACAATATATTCACACAGAAAACATCTATTTTAAACGGTAATAATATTTCACACTTTTTACTGTATTTTTGATCAAATAAATGCAGCCTTGGTGAGCAGCAGAGCTCTTAAAAACATTTGAAAAAATCATAATAATACCAAATTCTGACCTATACACAAGCTAGATAATTGTCTTTAATTTAAATAAAAATAAAAGGAACATGCCTCCCATTTTGAAGACAACCATTCAGAGTGTCACCTCTAAAGATAAAAAGACCAGAACATTAACACCCACGAACACACTCTTTTCAGTTTCGTTCCCTGATGTGCACGCTTGCAAACCACCGTTGAAAGCATCAGCGGGCTGGAGGACAGAGCGTTTCTTATCTTCAGCGGCGGTGGGGGGCATCAGACTGACACTTTAACAGCAAGTCAGTTCTCTCTTCTTTTTTTAAATCAGCACGAGGTTGAGAGTTAGATAAGTATTTGCTCTTTATAGCTTCTAGAAAAGCCCCTATAAACCACTTTAAAAGCTGGCAGGATAGATGAAGCGTAAAGGAGCTGAGCATGTAAGAAACTTTTAAAGATTCCATAAACTTTTATAAACCCAAAAAAAAAAAGAAAAAAGAAAGCACTCTTTCTCTTGTTAGAAAGCACAAAAAAAAATACTAATAAAAAAGAAAAATCCAGAGAAGCCCTCAAAGGCGATAAAGCGGGCCGGAGCCTGACCTCGGGGCCACCGGCAAGCTTTAAACGCTCTCTGAGATTGTGCTTGAAACTGCAGTGGCCGAGGGATGTTCAGAACAGCAGGAACTTCAGCAGTGAATTCACCTGGAGTCAGAGCAACAGCAGGACGGGATAATCCCATGAAAGAAAAGAGAGAAGATTTCAAATATAAGTCTATTTGAGTCTGGAGAATCACATTACTGAATCACTTTCTTGGAAGCGCTGGAAAATGTACCCAGCAGATGAACTCAAATGCGGCTGCTCTCAAATCCATTTCGCCGAAATATATCCAGCTTCGGTTTGATGTAAAACGCCTTTAGTGCCAACCCTTCTTGCTAGTGTCACTTTACTGTGTGGTTGGAACATGAGTTGAATGACAAAATACACTATTGGTCTTGAGAGATGAAGGGTTAAGGCCAGCTCGCACCAAGGATTACAACAATATATAGGGGTGAGTTCAGGTTGATTGGGTCATCTCAATGTCAAACCCTGAAGTCACCCTATGTTACAAACTGCTCTGACACACACGGGTTGAGGATCCAAATCACAGCTTTTATTAGGTGTAATCAACGGTTATAATCAACATGACAGGTTAAGAATCAAAACCACAGGGAAGACAATCCAAACAATAACTTAGTCCAAGATTCAGGCAACTAGGGAAATCCCGGAAAGCAGGCAGCAGGTCGGAGAGTGCTCAGGAATACAGTGTGACACATACAAGACTTCGCAAAGAATGACAGAAAACTTAAATAGGCAGAGCTAACCAGATAATGACACACAGGTGGACGTTCTAGGAACTAAGGGCCTGTTTACACAACGTGATCTCATGAGAATACGTGTGTATTTTTACGTAAAGTGTAGTTCTACCATACGTACATTTATTTACGTTTTATACACACAGAAACGTATAATACTGACGTATTGACAGCACAAAAACGTAATTTATTTACGTATAAACAACTTAACCGACGTACAAATTTTTACGTATTCCTATTTATTAAAATCGTGGCATTAATGTTTTGACTCTATTGCATTCAATTGTCTTATCAATCAAATTTTCATTCGCATTTATTAATACAGTTTAACGTTGCTCATATAATAACGTTACTCATAAATAATAACATTTCACTCTGCTTGTGCCTTCTGCTGCAAACTCGTTTCGGAGAATTAGCCTACATGGTGTTAAACAAGAATACACTTTAAAACCTTAAAAAATACCTTCTTTAATCGTTTAACCATTTGGTTTATTTACCGTGAGACACAAAAGGCGTTTTCTCCTATAGACCCATAAGCCATAATACACTAAAACACAACATAAATTCACAAAAGACATCAATTTTATTAGCTTGATGTAATCCAAATCTTTAGAATCCATACGTTGTTTGCAAGAAACAGATCCAAATTCAGCCCTTTATCCAGTGATCTTCATCTCCATTTCTCAGCAGAGACCGTAAACGTCAAATCCCGCACTCGTGATGAATTCAAATTCAAAAATTGCGCCCGAAGCGTTACGACATGTTTTACGGCAGTGATATCAGACGCTCATTGGCTCTCCCACCGCATGCTTCGTCACAGATTGCGACATGCCGTGTTTAAGTTGGATACACATTTGAATTGGAGAAGCGCGCGCGCCTTCACAGAGCGAACAACAAACCGAAACCGGATTAACATTTTCATGGATTATTAACTTAAATTCTGCTCTGTAACGTTACCTCATACAAAACTATGATATACTGCCAGAGAGGACTGCGACACAACGTCATGTGAACGACTTTTGGTACCGGTTTTTACATTTTCTTAATAAATAAAGTATTGTGATTATACGTGTCTGTCTGTTGTTTTTCTTTATAATTGTAGCCTACGTAACATTAGTTTTAAGAAATTGTTAGGTTTAGGGGTAGTGGCTCAAACTATCTTTTAATGCTATATTGTTAATAAAACTGCCATTTCCCTACACATATCTGTCCATTACGTTTTATCCTTTTAATATTGACTATAAAATGTGTATGTTTAGGTGTGGAAGTAGGGTTAAGGGATCTTACATTTATAATCTATAAAATGGTAAAGTAAATAGTTTACGTTTTTTAGCTGTAAAAACATAATAATGTTACGTTTAAACGTTGCAGATACGTCCATATTATACGTTTCAGCATATATCCAAACGTACAAAAAAGTACGTTTTCTATCTTTGAAAATTACGTATTAATACCTACGTATTAACAATGAGACCAGGCTGGTTTACACAACACCGTTCTCAAATAAAAAATGTAAACTTTGTATGTGTTTTGGCCGTTCGTTTACACGACAACGCCGTTTTGGGTGCCTGAAAGCGTGGTTTAGACCGACTCTGAAGTAGGAGCTAAATTAGTTGCTCCAAAAGGAGTTCCTGGAACTAAAATCGTTCCTAGTCCCTGCGGTGCGAATATGCAAAAAAAACGGGTACTTCCGCCAATAGTTCTAGGAACTATTTAAAGGTTCCTCCGGTGCGAAAGCCATTAATAATGAGTCCAGGATTATGGAAAATGCAGTTCATGGTGAGATACCAAAGACATAAGGAGTGCCCTCTGGTGGAAATCAAGGGCACTCCAACTAGTGGATGTAGAAATATAGCTCTAAAAATCATCCTAAATGTAAAAGAATAGCAGAGTAGAGTCCACACCACAACTATATTGATAACGACACAGAGGAACGATATCATTGGAATCACTTTCAGAACGTTTTTTTTTTTTCTCCTAGCATTGACAGCCAATCAGAATCCTATCAAACCTGCAGCACACGCTTATAATAAAGAGGCTGATGGTGTGGACGCCAATATAGCTATCTAGATATTGCTCTTGGCGTAAATGGGCGTGAATGGGCCATACTAATCTGGAAATGCAAAGATTAAACGGTGTCGAGCGGCACTGTTACCATTCTGCCAAGCGATCTGAAGATGGGTGAAAATCAAAGAGGAAATATTCATGAACAGAAAGGCATAACAGTTCAAGATGGAAGGGTGGGGCAGGGGATCAGAGAAGTGGGACACTACCCAGAAGGCCATTGGATTGATCCCTAGGTAAGCGATAGCATGCAGTGCCATCTGCCCGAGCTCTGCATTGCACCACAAACTCCTCAACTGAGGTCACATTGATTTGAGTCTGTAGATCTTTATTTTCCCCCTAAATAAATATGATTATTTAGTTGTTTTTTTGGGGATATGATGCGTGTTGTGAGGCAGGTGAAGGCTGGGAGGCAGGAAGTCATCTTATAGTCATTTCGACATTTGGAAAAATGGATTATCTCCTGTTTGGTACGAAGGCATTTGGAGAGAAGCCTAAACATGTCCTTAAGCTGAATCTGGCTAGCAGTGAAACTGAGCACATCTGCCAGGACATTGAGAGGATGCTGTATTCTGAATGGGTGTTAATTTCTCTTTCTCAGATGAGATTAAATAGTAGTCTGGTTTTGCATGTGAGTGTGTTCGCACATGCACGTTTCCAATCATCTGCCAGCATCAAATTGAAAAAGAAGGTAATACATAAGATTTTCACTTCGTATGTTGAACCTGAACAAGGATTATCTATGCGGGGAAAACCAGCTCAGCCACTGACAGATGAAAGATGTCCAATTAATGCTTTTCATGTTCATACGCATTTTGCATTTCATTCATGTAACACTGGGTGAATCCAATTACCAGCTATTGTAATGCATGCGTCTCACACATACGCCGTTTTTTTCAACAACATTAGCAACACGCCTGAACTGAGAGAAGGAGAATAGTGTTTCAGTCAGGAGACCACCGCTACTTCAAAGCCAGCTTGACCATTCATAGTTCAATCAGCACATGCACTGTACAAATGATTCTTACAGCAAACAAATCTTTACAAATAAAAGCAGACATTATCACCTGCAAAACAAAAGTCACATTATTATGTTTTATAAAAAGAATATGTGTCATAGTCCACTTTGGACATTCTACTGACTATAAGTAACTTTGCAACTACATGTAAACTTCTTCTACTAACCTGAACCCTAACCTAACAGTTGTAGAGGATTGTTCCCTAAAACTGGACTATCTAGCGTCTGCAAATCGACACTTAATAAATCAAATCTGGCGTCTTCAAATCGACACCCATAGCGTCTTCCAATCTTCCAGTCTTCAAATGTTAGATGTTAAATAAGGTTAGATGTAAGAAACATGGTTAGTTTAATATACAGTTTAAAATTTCTACGACACAGTCTACTAATACTCTAATGAGAGTTGACATGTAGTTGCAAAGTTACTCACAGTTAGTAGAATATCTAAAGTGGATGTGGCAAGAGACGGCTGTCGGTCCCACCTATGCTTGACACAGTGGACTATTGAAAAAATAGACTGTCATGATCTTAAGCAATGCATCTCAAAGCAGCTATTTTATTACACTACTTTTATTTAAAAAAAATAGTCATATAAAACAAAAGCATAGAAGATTACTTTTTTTTTCTGGAAGATAAGCTTGCCCTAAAAATAAAAAAATAAATCAAGTGAAAAGAATGGCTTTGTGCTTCATCCCCGTTCCCTATGCCCCCCCCCAGCACTGAATAATCATGAATCTATAATAATAATCATATAAAAAATAAACATGGTTACATTGTTTGACCATTTGCCAGTTTTTAAAGTAATTATGTAAATAAATCCAACCGCCGTCATTTTTTCTTCTAATCAGCTCATTTTTCCCAGTTGCCTGTAGGGGCATAAAACTGCAGGAAGAGTTCATTCTGTTCGCCGTTTCTCCTTTTAATCTGTGCCGTGGGACTGTAAAACCCTTCATCCAAGCCCTTATCGGATAATATACTGATGTTTCCGTCATTTATCCTGAAGGGCATGTGGCATCAACAGCATTCAATCATGACATTATGACACTTGGAGTTCATTATAATCTTTGTTTTGGGCAGGATACAAATACACGTGTAATCACGAGTTCAGCGTGCAAACAAATTGCCTTATATTTTGATTAAAGCGATGACTCGGTTTGATTACTGTTGTCGTACAGATCTGTGTGCAGGTTGGAATAAAGGAGCTCATCTTGCTGGCAATCTTCTGGTATTGTGGATCAGAGCAGCAGATGGTGGCGATGGTCGTCGCTTGATTCTGGAGTGCAGAACATGCTCTTTAGGAGGAGGAACACCTGCTGGTTCTGCTGGGGTGGATTCAGAAGAACAGGCTTTAATTAAACCGTTATCTCAGGACTCAGAGAACTGCTCTCTACATCCGAGAGAAGCTCCATCGGACGATGTGGGAAATATGTATATATACACTATTATATACACAGACTGGGCACTGGTCCAGTTGCTAGAAAAAGGTTTGGTTGTATGAAGCCACTTCTGATTTTACTAGAAAAAAGAGTCAAGCAGAGAGATAGAGAAGAGAGAGTTCATTAGAAGACTACGATAAACGAAAGTACAACACCAATATACGGTTACAAACTCAAAACACATTCAATATTTGCTTCTATAAAGTGCAGTATATCAAATGTTGTCTATTTTGTGTCTTTGTCCATATTCTGAGGTGACACTGTATTATTTATACCCATAATGCACTCTGATTTATAGTATATGACCAATGTGCACTCACTGAAGCTGACATATTACAATCTTACAATTTTCTGATATATCATCAAACTGGAAAGAGCAGAAAGACAAGCAGAAAAAAAACATGATTTAAAATATTACCATGCAGGCAACATTATATAGATTGGTAATAAATAACAGACAATTTGCCATTCAGCATCTTGCCAAGAGCTCTATCTGTCTGTCTGGACTATACACTCTTAGAAATAAGGTTCTTTATTGCATATCAATGCAAACTTCATTTGCACGAAAGGTTCTTTATAGTGGAAAACGTGTAAGCTTTAAGTCAAGTCAAGTCAAGTTTATTTGTATAGCGCTTTTCACAATACAGATTGTATCAAAGCAGCTTCACAGTATTACATTTAAATAATACAACAAAGTTTGTTTCAAGAGGAATTTATTGATTGATAAAATTAAATTAAATATCCCCAAAATATCCCCAACTGAGCAAGCCAAAGGCAACAGTGGCAAGGAACCGAAAAACTCCATCAAGTGACCTAATGGTGTCCTAAAACTCCATCAGGTGACCTAATGGAGAAAAAAAAAACCTTGGGAGAACCCAGGCTCAGTCGGGGGCCAGTTCTCCTCTGGCATTTATGAGCTAGAGGCCGGATTGTAGTTTGAACTGTGGGATTATATGAATGCCTAGCTGAAGAGATGCGACTTTAATCTAGTTTTAAACTGGGAGAGCGAGTCTGAGCAACGAACAGTATCAGGAAGACTATTCCAGAGTTTTGGAGCCAAATGTGAAAATGCTCTCCCTCCTTTGGTGGTTCTGGATATCCTAGGTATGACCAAAAGCCTTGAATTTAGTGATCTTAAAGAGCGCGATGGATTATAGGGCGATAGAAGATCCGTTAAATAGACTGGAGCTAAGCCGTTTAGGGCTTTATAAGTCAGTAGCAATATCTTATAATTAATACGGAACTTTATAGGTAACCAATGCAGTGATGATCAAATCGGTGTTATATGATCATATTTTCTTGATCTCGTAAGAACTCTAGCGGCGGCATTTTGGACTAACTGTAGCTTGTTTATTGAGGATGCAGGACAACCAGCTAATAAAGCATTACAGTAATCCAGTCTCGAGGTCATGAATGCATGAACTAACTTTTCTGCATCAGAAACTGATAGCATATTACGTAGCTTAGCAATGTTTCTAAGGTGGAAAAAGGCTGTTTTTGTAACATATGAAATATGATTTTCAAAAGACAGGTTGCAATCGAGTATAACACCCAGGTCTTTTACTGTAGCTTTAGTGTTCCTCACACTATGAAAACATTGTTCTTTTAAGAATTGTTCACTGAAAGGTTATTTTTGGAACCAAAAATTTTTCTACTATGACATCACTGAGACAACCTCATATTATAACCTTTAATTTTTCAAGCTGCTCTAAGCGATGTTGGGTGACATCACTTCTTGTCAAACAAAAACGGAGGCTAGCTTGACCCTCCCTCCTCCTCCTCCTCCTCATCATCCCGTCCCCTCCCCCTCCCCCTCCCCCTCCCCCTCCCTTCCGTGCTTCCTGAAACAGTCATGAACCATTTAGAAAAACCAGACTGGATTTACCCTGTCCAGCAGAAACAGAGCCTCTTGAATGTCGGATCGGAAGCCCTTCTGCCGGCGGAGTTCTTGCCACCTTTTGGACGCTTTTCCGATGTAAATTCGGGACTTCGCGTTCCTTCTCCTTTTCCCTATTCTTTGTTATTTGTTCATCGGAATGTTGTCTCTTTGGTCGTGTGTCTGCCATATCAAAATTCAAGAGAATATAATTATAACGTTTGTCGTTGTCGTTGTCTAGGACATCTGTCCTCTAGCTAACTTCCCTCTTCATGCTTCTCTCTCCTCCACCCCCACACCCCCCTTCATGTGCACTGGAACTAACCCCCCCACCCCCAAATCATTTTTGTCGGTAATTGGCTGGAACACTGTTTGTTATGTTTCGTGGTCCAGGCTGGGCCAGTTTGTTTTTGTTGCTGTCTGTGGAGCCTGGGCTGTCTAAAGAGACTGCGCTTTTTTCCAGTGTGTTCAGGGGACAGGCAGCTAGCGGATAGTGAGGAGATGTTTGCTGTATGTGACAAAAAATGTTTTGGCCTAAAAAACGTGTGACATCGCTTAGAGCACCTTTAAGAGTGAATAGTGAAAATATAGCAACACAATAGTAAGTAGTAACAGCCTTTTGTGACTTTAGAGTGTGTGAATATGAATGCAGCTTCCTTTACACTTAAAACATATTAGGGATTTTAAAATTGGCTGAACATTATTTGCATTTTACAATTAACCATAACTGACCATTTATGGCCAATATTAAAATTCTATACTAAAGTAAAAAAAAAAAAAAAAAAAAAAAAAAAAAAAAAAATTATATATATATATATATATATATATATATATATATATATATATATATATATATATATTTATTTATTTTTTATAAATGAAAACAAAAAACCCTAAAAACTTAAATCAATAATTTATGAATTTAGCAATCACAAGATTACAATGTACATGGATATTAATTTTGAGATAAGCTGCAGATTACAGATAACTATTTTTTTTAAAGATTAACTTTAAAATGTAGCGTACTGTACATGCAAAAAAAAGATCAAAAAAAAAAAAGGTCAATGAGAATATGCTAATTAAAGTCCAATATCAACAGAAATCAGCTGATAACCAATATGGCACTAATATATCATGCATCGCTAAAAAAAATTAAGAAATTAACTAATGCCTATGCAGTAGTTTTGTGTTTTGTGAGCTTGCGAAGCTCGAGAGTCCTGATCTCAGCACAGTATATTCACACAGATTGCCTGCTCATCCTCGAGTAAAGTCACTGTAAGCTACAAGTCTGTGTGTGTGTGTGTGTGTGTGTGTGTGTGTGTGTGTGTGTGTGTGTGTGTCGTCTTCACCCGCTGCACCACAGAAATGCTGATCTCACATCACGTTTATGCTTTGCTTTACGACTACACGAGCGAATAGCCGTGCATGTGCAAGTATATTATCTCAGCCGGCGACACAGTAGCCAGTCCTGCCATCCGTCAGACCCAAATCCCTCGTTTCCCTCACCTCCGCCGTCTCCCACAGGAGTGAGAGTGAACCCTGTCCTAATGGAGGTCACAGACCAGCTCGGAGATAATCACACACGATCAGGGACAAATATCACAAAGAGCACGCTCAAGGCTATAGCTGCTAACCGAACAACAATTCATCAAAACCACAGCCGTGCACATGATGGCAGGCTTTTATGCAGAGTGAATTTCAGCAAAGGTTCAATCCTCGTAGTAAAACAACTAAGCAGGGATCAGATTATCAAGCACATGCGATAACGTGCATCAGGTTCATGAACCGCTCCCCCTCTCTCTCTCTTTCTGCTTATAATGGATTACTAATAATAAGATCGAGTCCTGAACAATGCCAGGATGAATTCCCCAGATGGCATTGCTGGGGTTTGATTTGAACACGCACCCACAATTGCATCTCTGCTTTTAATGCTCCGGTAAATCAAAACCTTTAAATCTGCCCGGCGGGCAGGATAAAGAATCGGGAAGGAAGAGACACAACCACGGTAAAACATTCTCATAATGTCATCTGCCAAAACTTATTCCCAAGCTGCATAATTACCTTTGCTATTTTTTACTGCCTGGCCTGTATTTAAATGAGAAATGCCAGGAAAGCAGATCATTAGCATCCCCTAATTACCAACTGATACATACATTAAATAAACAAATATGACAACCAGTGGTCTCACCTTCCCTTCTGATGCTCAGTGCTCAAGTGTGTGTGTTTGCTTTGCTTTGCTATAAATCGAAGCTGGTGTGCATCTGTACGAGTTGTGCTTTGGCTTCACGTTCGAGGAGAGCGGCTTGATCTTGTGTCTCTGTGTGAGGTCTATACAGTATACATAGACTGGATCAAATACTGTTATTCTCTGGTGCTTTTAATGCACTTTTCTACATCAATTTTTAAATTCATCTTTCACTTGAGATTCTTCCTCTGTGTCTCTGGCATACTTGAGATTTACAAGGATGCTTTTCACTTAAATCCATTCCTAAATGTTTTAGTGCTGAGAAAAGTGCAATGCTGACTGCATCATTTTTTTTTGTTCTGCCAGACTGGAAGACCTGAGTCTGCTCACACTGAAATCAAAACCATTAATCAAGGAGGTTTCTCGGTTTCTCAAGGTTGATCAAGCTTTGCATGAAGTCACGGAAGCTGCAACCTTGGTTTAGGTTCATTAAGTCTAGGAATATTAAATATGAGGTAGAAGGATAGTTCACCTTAAGCATTCAGGACTGACTTTTCGTATTGCATTTTAAACCGAGGGTATTTAAAAGGAAATGTTTTTGATATAATGTTTGAATCAACTTTTCTTAAGCTTTTACAGTATGTTGAGAGTATTTTTCTTTCAGATGTGGCATTTCCCTAGAACTTTTTTGGCAGGATAGAATAAACTTCTGTGGGACGAACTTCTTTTCGCGCATTTTTAAAGCTGTTATCAATGTGATTTGAAACCAGTGTTTCAGACGTAGGTTTTATTGGCAAAGATTGATTCTGACAGTGTCGCTGTGTGTGAGTTGCCCTTGAGAAAAATCTATCCTTCTCTTAAGTATTTGATTTATGAGGTGAATCTTGCCGGTGACGTTCGGAACGAGTCTACGCCTGATCAGAACTTTAAAACATCACTGTTTAGGACTGTGAAATACACATTTGAATCATTTTGGAATTTGAGACGGTTCTATGTTTTCTCTTTTGTTTAAAATAATAACTATTGTGGTTCAGTGGTTCATGGGAGACAAAATAGATTTCATTTCAAGTGTCAGAGTTTTCAAAGTAAAAAGATTGATTATTTGTGGGTTGGTAACTGGCCGTAACTTGTACAAATCTAATCACGGTGCATTTACTGCAGTTATTGCAGGTTACGTTGTCACATCAGTAGATGGCAAAAAGTCATAAGTGAGTCTTTCGGATTCATTTACTTAAATGGGTGGTTGATTATGATTCGACTTTTCTAACTTTAGTTAGTGTGTAATGTTGCTGTTTGATCATAAACAACATCTGCAAAGTTACAACGCTCAAAGTTCAAAGCAAAGGGAGATATTTGATTTTTTTTTAAAAACACTTTTTAAGGACTACAACAAACGGCTGGTAGAGACTACACCACATTCCTCCCGGGTTATTGACATCACCAACTAGGGTGACCACCCGTCCCGCTTTGCATTGTACCGCACAGCATTTTCACTCCTTGTCCCGCACGTCGCATGTTGAGAAAATGTCCCGCATTTTCATCAGTATAAGAAAACTTGCATGCGTTCTTTTGTCGTACAAATACAACAGCCGTTTTATAAATCCTATCCAATGGTTGGTAAGAAAGGAGTAAACACGGTCACTAGTAGGTTGTGAAGGCTGTCAATCAAAATGTGGACCGGTGATTCGTTCTATGTGTTCCCTGTCAGAAAACAAATGGATAATTCGGTCAAATAAACATTTTATTTAACAGAATTTATCAACTTGTTGCCTGCTGTGGTTGTTCTAATTCTCATCCTTTCTAAAAAAATATGAAAGTTTTTGGTTTAATATATAAGACTGTATATGAGACTGTCAATGATCTGATTTCATGTTGTTTTAAATTTTATTTGTTCATTATTCATTTTGTTGGATTTTAGTTGGACTTGGTCAGAACTGTTTAAAAAATAGTGATCTGCATGATGCCTTTGGACTCAGTGATGTTGAATTTAAATTACATGTAAAATAAAGACATGTTATGTTACATTGTGATGTAGGCTAATGGTGTTTTCTGGAAGGGACTTAAGAATCAGATTTTTATCAGCTGAAAGGCAGAATACAAATGTTTTTATTAAGTTAGATAGACATTATATAACAGTGTCAGGTTATGTTTTGGTGTTGGTAACATGCCTCACATTGTCCCACACAAACTTATAATCGTCCCACATTTGGTTTGTTTGATGGTGGTCACCCTATTACCAACCCTAATATTTACATAAACCCCGCCCCCTGAACACGATTTATAGATTACCAAGACAGAATATGCGAATCAATGACTAGATTAGAAGATAACTACACATAAGCTTCATAAATTCACCAACTAACCATTCAGAAATGTCCTGTTGCTTCTACATGTTGTCACTTCTTCTTGAGTCTCTACATCATTGTCTGACTTCAATTTGAACATAAAAGGCTAAAAGTTTTTGAAATTTCCAGTGCATGTGTGTGTGAGGTAAAAGGACACAAACTGTTGAAGCTCCGCCCCCTGTGCCGGGAGCAGCGGCTCATTTGCATTTAAAGGAACAGACACAAAACGGTGCGTTTTTGCAAACCCTCAAAAAGTGACAACTTTAACATGCTATATAAAAATATCTGTGGGGTATTTTGAGCTAAAACTTCACACACATACTCTGGGGACATCAGAGATTTATTTTACATCTTGTGAAAAGGGCATTATAACACCCTTTTAAAACGATTTGTTAAAAAATGCTGTTTTATCCAGGAACTAAACAAATGACTGCCTTTATGAATGAAGCATTGAATCACTTACTCAACTGATTCTTTCAAAACCACTGAATCATTCAGCATCGAAACGCCTCTCTCTGCGTTTCAACTTCTGTGGCTCGTTTGGAACTATTCGTTTGCTGAAGGTGAAACGTTGAGTATTAAATGCAACTATAACCTCTTGTTTTTTTTAACTAATGTAGAAAAGCGATTTCACACAATTGTGGTGCTTTTCTTGCTACTCCAAAAACATTTCTTTTGAAAAAGAAATAGTTTTTCGTTGCTAAAAATTAACAAGGGAAATTATCTTTAATTATGCAGGGGAACATGTTTGTGTATGAATTGCAGTGCATAATTCATCATACAATGAATAAATGTATCATTTCAGCTTCAAGATGAAAGATTATGAATGCATGCATGAATCAAACTCACTCCGAATGTGTAATATTTGGATCACACCGGCAACATTAATTTAGCATTTTCTCACACCAGAATTCAGCGGGTCTCACTGTTGGCACCAAATTACTTTTATGAGTTTTGTTCACATGTTACTTGTGAAAGGTGTGTGTGTGAAAGTGCCAGATGACTCGCTTGCAGCCATGGAGTCTCCTCTTGACAATGAAGTGCAATCAAGCAAGAATAAATAAGAGCTATATAAATTGGAGGCAAGTTGTGAGATAGGATTTGTGAGATATTGTTAACTTGTAGAGCCACTTGTCAGATGTGGCCACAGTATGGTGGTGTGATTGTTATTTGCATACTAAGTTTGAAATAGACAAGCTGCGTTATACAGTTAGCGAACATTTAGCCGAGAGAGGCGTTTAGATGAATATGTAAATATGTTCTGCACTTTCCTCTCATCAACAAAATAAACACACAACAAAAATAAATCAGAGGCGATTTCCATATCATACCCACTTATTACGAGATTGCCATGGATTAATGGTTGTTCAAAGGTGTTTACCAGCTGGATTGGACTTTTCTAGAAAGTTTGCTTTGGCAAACTCCAAAAACGAACTCCTTTTGGCCTGATTTTGTCCGAAATGATGTCGCAACAGTTCGTTCTTTGAGTATATTGGGGTGTTAGTGTTGTCTTATCTGAATGCAAAAGTGCAAAATCTGTTTTTGTTGTCCACAGACATTTTATTCAATTGAAGTGACATTTTCCCCCATGTGGTATGGAGACACTGCTATCGTTTTAAATGTGTTAAAGCTTTGTTTCATTATCTTGAGATGGTGTGGTTCAGTCCAGAGAGATAAGAAAGGTCACATGTGAAGGAGGTTCCTTACATGTAACGCCAGCTAACATCCAATCATCATTAGATAGAGCAGTCTGCTCATGGTCATCGTGCCATTAGCTCTGGTCCATCAGAAGCTCACTGCAACAAATGCTTCCCTGCACCCCAAGGACAGTCTTCGTAACCTTTACACCTCCATCTCACACCAGAGCTAATGCTCTATATGCATAGTGACAGGAGGTAACCATCCACATCTCCCCAGAGGAGGAGAAGACAGAATAATTAAAGAGCTACAGATCAAGTTGCTAGAACTGTCTCGGCTAGTCCAAAAGAATTGCATGGCGACTCGGCGAAAGTCACGACCCAGAGAGAACAACTGGAACAATTCAGCTTTAAGCAGTTTAATGGGTCCTTGTGAGGTTATGACAGGTTGATCCATCACGTTACTCTGCACCATCTGTCAAACGATCAGACATTCTTCTCTCAGGTTCAAACGAGACTTGAGTAAGATAAATCTCAAATCTCAAAAGGATAGCTAGACCTGATGACCAAAGAAGGGCCAGTCAAAGAGACTGAAGTAAAGTGAATGGCAAATGAGGTGGAAATGATTCGTTCTACTAAGTGTGCGAATTAAACAATGACTTTCAGGGGGTCGATGTCTTAAAGGAACATGACATAAGACATTTTCAAGGCACATTTTCATTTTGCACAATCCAATAAATTATAATTATATATTTATTTTTTGGCACCACTAACTTGGTCAAACACCAAATATCTTCCAGTCAAAAGTTTGGAATATGTAAATCTAAAATGAAATTATAAAAGTTATGATATTTATGTTTTGTTAAAGTGGACATATTCTGCTTTTTTTTTTTTCGTTGATCTGTCTTTAGTGTATAATGTTGCTGTTTGAGAATGAAGCTCCAGTTCTTCTCTATATCAGTGTCAGTGTTTCTGAACTCCTGAAACGCCTCCATTGTAGTCTTGAGTTTCTTCCGGGAACGAACACGTCACAATATTCCTCATTTAAATAATTAATGTGCATAATAAAGGGGCGGGGCTTGGTTGAGTTAGTTAGTAGTGTGTTAAACTGGCGGTTATGGTAAGGGGCGGGACATTTCCCAAACACACTCGACCAATCACAACACACTGCTCCAGTTGACCAATCAGAGCACAGTGTGCTTTTCAGAAGGAGGGGCTTCATAGAGACAGGAAGTAAACAGAGCGTTACGGACAGACTGACAGACTGAAACAGAGTCAAATATGGAGAAATAGTGTGTTTTTGAACATTCAAGCATGGAAAACTGTTCTTGAGCCTAAAATCAAGACTTTTACCTTTAGGTTATCATCTTTAATAAACAAATAATAATTAAATGTGTTGGTCTGCTTTTTGCTGCCAGGTGAAAATATGCAAGGCTTGATATATTATTAATATCAAATAATAAGGAAACAAGAATGATAATCCTTCCATATTTTACATTTATGTCCACCCCTTGCCTAATAATATAGTTTTTTCTCAGGAGAGTTGGGTATTTAGTTAATGAGAGCTACCTGTCAGTGCTTTCAACTCCTATTAATATTTAATAAACCAGCTTTGTCTTGGATAGATTAATTGTACAGAATAATAATTAGGTTTGTTAGAAACTATTCTTTTGCCTGTTACATGCTCTCGATATTCCTCCAGGTGTGTTGCCGATTTAAAGATCATTATTAGCACACATGTGAACGCCCATGTTTGTTTGCGAGTGTTTTAATTAGAAACACTATTGGTTTAGTATTCAGTCTATTGCCGATCTGTGCATGCTTTGGTTTTTAATTCTATTGTTCACTGCTATGCCTTTTGAAGTGTCTTTAATGTTATTATAAATTCAAAGAAGAGAATTAATCCCAACACAGCGGACTGCTAGCGGCGTTCCCCATCCAAGACCTCAGATCTGGGCTTCCTCAACAGGTTTACGAAACAGAATATACAAACTTCATTAAACCAGTGTGTATTCTACACTCTAAAAAATGCCGGGTTGTTTCAATCCATGTTTTATTCAAATATGGACAAACCCAACCGTTAGGTTTAAAATTTCATAAAAAAAAAATAACCAATGGTCCATATTTGACCCAAACATGGGTTGAAACAACCCAGTATTTTTAGAGTGTATGCAGTAATTGACACTCTCTTTGCTGTTGGCATGCATTTGTAATGTACTATATAAAATAATAACACATTATTCTATATTGATTGGAATCTTCCATAAAAAAAAAAAAAATAAAAAAAAAAAAGAATATATATATATATATATATATATATATATATATATATATATATATATATATATATATATATATATATATTATTCCATTCCAAAAAATATATATAAAAAATTTGAAATGTTAAACAAACGTGCAAAATAAAATCCTAAAATCCAACTCTTAAAAAAATAAATAAAATAAATAGAAATTCAAACCAGTTTCATCATATAAGCACAAGAGGAAGATGCAGAAACCCAGTGGAGCTCAGAATTGATTCATCAGAATTAATTTCCCCGAACTTCATCTGAGGATATCTAAATGCTCTTCTGATGTTAGCATTGCTTTTTAACCACTTAATCTGCGAGCTGTAGGCAATGGGCTGCCGTATTTAATTCTGAGCACATCCCAGATCAGTAGCCCAGTCCGGTTCCAATGACACTTTGCCCACATTGATGTATTTCAGTGTATTGCGTAAGACACCAAAATGTACTGCATCTCATTACTTTATTGGCTCGGGCGACAAGAAAAGAAATTTCGGCCCAGCCATCCAGCCATCTGACGGCTGGGTTCAGGATCAGATAATGATCTAACATGAGTCACCAACACAACGAAAGCCACTTTTATAACAGCTGTGACCCTATTTTAAGAATGAGTTTGAACAGACTTTGAGACAGATTCTGTACCAGTTCTGCACACAAAATCATGAATAAAAACGCTCAACAGTGGCTCTATGTAAAGCAACCCTCTCTGAATACATGCATGCTGTCTATTCAGATCCCCAATTCGAATGCACGAGCAGTTATTTATCGTTCTCTGTGGATTTACACGCTGACAACTTAATCCTACAAATATGCCGAAGTGCAACCCTGCCCAGAGGCTCGAGAGTCTGTCCCGATGCTTTGTATCTGTCAGCATTCAGGTCACCTTCACGAATCCTTCAATACTGTCTAAGATAATCAAGTCTCGTGTGGGACTCTGAGACGTGCCTTTAACACAGTCTTCCGAGTGAATACGGACACATCCAGATGAGCCGTGCATTTCCACCTCAGGCCGGCTGGATCATAGATACCATATAATAAAGGCTAGATGTCTCGTCCGCGCTGCTGGCCAATGGAGGTCGACGTCCGCACACGGCGGCCATTTTGCCACAGGGAGCTCGCTCACTCGTAACATTGTGTTAATGGTGCATGTACTTTTTAAATAACCATAACTTGCTAAATTTTCCGTAAATCCGTCAAGATTTCAGCGAGATAAGAGGATTTGTGTTCGTGCTGATCACTCACCTTACATCAGATACCACAGAGCTCGCCAGAAAGCTTCCCTGTGACAAGATGGCTGCCGGTGATGCCGTTCGAGATGCCACCTTAAGACATCTAGCCTCATATGGATATCTATGGGCTGGATCACTGCGCTCGTAGACGATCATCAAATTCCAGAATATTATGTTTAACCCAACAGGAAAATAAACATTAGCTTACGTGGAATAAGAATCATGTCTATGATGGCATGCAATAAGTGCATAGTTAAGGTAACTAAAACTAAAACCAACAATTTAAACTTTTAATAAAACTAGTCATGTCAGTGACCCTAAAAAAAACACTGTTTATTTTTTTATTTTTTTTTTTGCATTCAAACATTAACTTAACAGGCTTACATAAGTGAAACTATACGACCTCACAGACTGAGATGTAACAACTGGTACTACCAAAGTAAGTTTTAACTAAAGTGCATTGAAAAAATCAGTGTTCAACAGTTTTAATATCATTATTACAAACATAAATACTGTAAAAATGACAACTCTCATTTCCCAGAAGTCACTGTTGGATGTTTACAGGAGATCATATTACATAGACATAATTGGGGTCCTTTGTTTACTACTTTGAAGGTTGTGATTACTAGTTGAAATTTGCTATCAGCCAATTTTCTAATTTCAGACTTCATTCATCAGTGTTTAATATTCTTAAGAGGCAGGAACATGACCACCGAATGTTGGACTCATAATGCAATTACTAAAATGTGAAGATGGAGAGGTTTTTATTCCAAGGCCTTGTTACATTGTAGCACTTTGACAGGCCTAATTCATCACATGGACATGAAAGCTGACATTATCTAGTTACTTCATTATCGAGGGCATTCAGAATCTGCACTGATACGCATGATTAGCACATGAAGAACTAGCAGCATGTACTTGAACTTATGTTAATGTGCTTTGATGTTTGATAGATCTTTCCATCTACATTATTTAGCAGGCACGTTTATCTGAGGCGACATACAATCCAGGAATGCAACATTAAGCGATTCAACCTTAAGGCAGTAGCAGTAAGTTTCAAAAGAATAATGCTGAAAAACACAAAGATATTTACCTGATCATAGCAACCGGCAAAGTTGAGGGATACCTGGGGTCCTTGTAGCATCTGTTATCCGTTTAGCTAGTGGTTTCAAGATTAGCAAATATAACTTTTTTATGTCAAGGATTAAGAAGGCTTTCCTCTTTGTGTATGCTGAGTTTGAGTATATATGTAGTAATGTAATGGTTTATACACTCACCTAAAGGATTATTAGGAACACCATACTAATACTGTGTTTGACCCCCTTTCGCCTTCAGAACTGCCTTAATTCTACGTGGTATTGATTCAACAAGGTGCTAAAAAGCATTCTTTAGAAATGTTGGCCCATATTGATAGGATAGCATCTTGCAGTTGATGGAGATTTGTGGGATGCACATCCAGGGCATACCTGCATACCTCGGTTGTAACGAGTGGTTATTTCAGTCAAAGTTGCTCTTCTATCAGCTTGAATCAGTCGGCCCATTCTCCTCTGACCTCTAGCATCAACAAGGCATTTTCGCCCACAGGACTGCCGCATACTGGATGTTTTTCCCTTTTCACACCATTCTTTGTAAACCCTAGAAATGGTTGTGCCTGAAAATCCCAGTAACTGAGCAGATTGTGAAATACTCAGACCGGCCCGTCTGGCACCAACAACCATGCCACGCTCAAAAGTGCTTAAATCACCTTTCTTTCCCATTCTGAGATTCAGTTTGGAGTTCAGGAGATTGTCTTGACCAGGACCACACCCCTAAATGCATTGAAGCAACTGCCATGTGATTGGTTGATTAGATATTTGCATTAATGAGAAATTGAACAGGTGTTCCTAATAATCCTTTAGGTGAGTGTATATGCATTGGCTGTGTTTTGCATTGTTATATTAATGAACCAAAAGTCTGGTGCGTTTGATCACACACAAATCATATTGTCTTATTTCTTTATATTTGTATTGATGAAGTTTGATTGTGCTCCGCATGTTTTAGCCCTCCAAAGTGATGGCTTATATTGTATATAATAAGTCTGCTGTGTTTGAAGAATCCCACGCTGCTGTCGTGGTCCATTGCTTATTAAATGGGGAATGTATTTTACTATTAACTAATTGGATTTTTTTTCTTTTTGCTTATGTTTTTTAAGCATTCTGAGAATGTTAATATGAATTCTGATGTAGATTGTATTATAATCATGCATTTAATTGGTGCATTTCCACAGTAGTCAGTGTGTTGTGTTACGGTCAGAAAACTGATCTGATGGACATGCAGTTGTTTGTCTGATTGATATTTTCTACACAATAGTTTTCACGTTACATCACACCGCTATACTGTAGGAACCCCCACATGGAGGACAGAACAAGGCTTTTCTCCTTTGACAGAGTCATTTTTACCATACTAAGCACTAACAGTGATATTAACAGCTCAAATTCACTATAGGCCTACACCTTGATAATGATGCACACAATGTAAAGGCGAGCTGGTGAACCCATTATATAAATGCAACACGCAGTTTCTCATTAAGCATTTTTTCCATAGAACACCATCATAAAGAAAAATCAGCGTGTTGCATTCATATTCTACCTCATCTGCTCGCCTGCATATAATATGCAATAAGGCGTATTCTGAATTTGATTTAAATTGCGCTGTTTTAGTACATTAAGGCACTTACATGTTTGTCACGTGAAGCGTTTTAGAAAGTCCCGCTGTTTTTAGTGATGGAAATACTGCTGAATACTTGTTCACATATCTTTATTTTTCCTCTTTTGAGAGTTGATCGAAACATTTGTGGCTTGAAACCGATGGAAAATGAACAGGCCTGTGCTGCAGTTGGATGGATGGATGGATGGATGGATGGATGGATGGATGGATGGATGTTTTGACCTCCAGGTCACATGACTGCAAACTATGAATTACTTGATGATGATTGTTACATCAATGTAACTGTAGTTATAGTATATATGGTTGCGTTGTTTGACCACTTGTCAGCTATTTACGTTGTTGTCGTTGTCATTATTTGTAACTTATTCTCTGTCAAGCTGATATATATATATATATATATATATATATATATATATATATATATATATATATATATATATATATATATATATATCTTAACATTCAATACTTAAAGACACAGGGCAAACATGAGGGCTTAACTGTCTTATCTGATCATTGTTCACATGTGTTCCTCGTCTTGTAATTAGTCTGTGTATTTAAGCCCTCATGTTTGCTCTATGTCTTTGTTAAGTATTGAATGTTTCCTGTCAAAGTTCTTGTTCTGAGTTTCCAGTTTCATGCCTTTGTTTTTGTTTGATCACGTTTTGTAAATAAATTGTGTTTGGGTTCTCACTTCAATTTGCCTCCAGTGGACTAAATCATTACAATCTTCATCCTTTGTTGTTCCTGGAACAATATCCGGTAACACTTTTTTTTTTTTTGAAGCCTTTGTATATAATGCATTTTAAAAGTTTTTTTTAATGCATTAATTCTGCCCTGCAATGCATCTTTTAATGCATTGTATGATATCATGAATAATTGTAACTCATATATATTAATACTTTGTTACTCCTTTACAAAGTATAATGCATTAAAACACATGACAAACAACCAGGACGGAATCTGCAAATATTATAATGAATTTTAACTTTGGTTACAATTTATTTATTTTTGTGTGAAAAGATACAATGCATTACAACATACATTATGAATAACTTTATATTGCATTATACATGTGCTATGTTGTTCTGGAAACCATTCTGGATAATGCATACATTCATAGCTACATATATCTGAATTATTTCTGAATTTCCTGCTCTTAAGTGTGTGTTTAACAGCAGGCCATGCATGCTGAGCCATGACAAAATGCTCTAAATTAATTTCCCATTATTCTATTTTCAAAAGCATGAATTTAAATCTGATTTACAGAGGTTTCATTTATGAACAGTGGTCACTGAACTGCTTAGCCAAGGTACTGAATGAATGTATAGCATTTGTTCTGGGTAAAAGCCGAGGTGGGCTGCTCTCGGTCTAAAGCAGCGTGGGCTCAGGCTTGATGTAAGATGGGTTTAGGAAATAAAATACAGCAATTTCTTCCCAGCTGTGAAGATTAGCTACAGACACAGATTTCTAGGCAGGCTAGCCTTAGGAATGCAAATCAGAACTAATTTTAGAAGAACATCATGTTGTGACCATGCATGTGAATCCTCTGAAATGTTTTTTTTTTTTTTTTGACCATTCAAGATCTGGATTATTGTTATGAAATAAACTGTTGTTCATTAACAGAACTGTGATATTGTTTAAACACGAGTAAAGGACTTTAAAGAAATCCCACAGCAGGGATGCGAGTTGTTTAGATGCCGTTGCATTAGTTATGATCAGTGTTGATATCAGTGTTTTTAATGTTTTGCTGCATGTTTGATCTTCATTTTTATTTTATTTTTATACAACAATTTAACCCTGTAAAGCCTGCACTTATGAAATGATAGTCAGAACAAATGTATTTTAGTGAAATGGAACAGGTTTTAACCTTTAGACAAAATATATAAGAAAATCTAAAAAACACTTTGCATATATATGTGTTTGAGTATCATATTTGAAACATCAGGCTTTTATGGCTCATATATTTTGATATAGTGAGAACATGAGTGGAGGGAAAATAACAGCTCAATTTTATTCAGAGGCCCAGAGTGAGCAAAAATATGCAATTTGGTGCAAATTCTGATATTTATAGGTACAGAAAGTAAGATTGAATTCTGATGTTTTAAAGGGGTGGCATAATGCCCTTTTCACAAGATGTAAAATAAATCTCTGATGTCCCCAGAGTGTGTGTGTGAAGTTTTAGCTCAAAATACCCCACAGATATTTTTATATAGCATGTTAAAGTTGTCACTTTTTGAGGGTGAACAAAAACGCACCATTTTGTGTCTGTTCCTTTAAATGCAAATGAGCTGCTGCTCCCGGCACAGGAGGCGGAGCTTCAAGAGCTCGTGTCCTTTTTACGTCACACAGACATGCTCTGAACATTTAAAAAACGTTTAGCCTTTTATGTTCAAACCGGAGTCAGACAATGATGGAGAGACTCAAGAAGAAGTGACAACATGTAGAAGCAACAGGACATTTCTGAATGGTTAGTTGATGAAGTTATGTAGCTTATGTATAGTTCTAGTGTGTTATCTTCTAGTCATTGACTACATTTACAAGCAGCCAATAACCCGTTCAAAACCGGAATATTAGCAATGACCCGGTCGCGCACAGCCATGTAAACACCGGCAAAACCCCGAATATGCTCATATTCCGGTTTTTAAAAACCCGAATATGATTCCTGGGTTACCCCTTTTCTAACCCGAATATTTGGTCATGTAAACGCGTATCGGCATATCCCCATCAAGAGGAACATTGATTTGTGTTCTGCGCATGTTCTATTCGCAAGGAATCTTGGTCTTTTGAGTAGAGGAACTTCTTGTATGCGCCGTCTGGCGCGTACAAAAACCCGCGTGCAGTATACCGGAAGTAAACAAGAAGTAGAGGTAAACATGGCGAGACGCAGCACAGCACCATACTTTTGGAGCGAGGAGGAAACCAATTTCTTTATTAGTGTGGTGAAAACCATGAATATAATGTCTTTTGTTGACGGCAGAAAGTACCAAGATAGTGATCGAGTACTATCTGCCCCGAACTATTCATTATCCACGTGCTTCTGTTGTTGTTGTTGTCTTTGGATGCAGGAAGAAGAATCGGAAATTACGCATATTGCGTCTTAAGGTTGTCCGTACGTCCAGACGCTAACCGTGCGTCGCCGTTTACATCTGGATATTGCCAATTGATTACCAATTCCATGTATACAGGTGTAACTCTCTCTGCTCACGCATGTAAACAGGTTATTCCGAATGTTTCAGAAACCCGAATAGTGACCTTAACCCGACCATAACCCGAATATTGACAGCTTGTAAATGTAGTCACTGATTAGCATATTCTCTCTTGATAATCTATAAATCGTGTTCCAGGGGCGGGGTTTATGTAAATTATAGGGTTGGTGATGTCACTAACCCGGGAGGAATGTTGTGTAGTCTCTACCAGCCGTTTGTTGTAGTCCTTAAAAAGCAATTTCTTTAAAATCAAATATCTCCCTTTGTTTTGAACTTTGAGCGTCGTAACTTTGCAGATGTTGTTTATGATCAAACAGCAACATTACACACTAACTAAAGTTAGAAAAGTCAAATCATAATCAACCACCCCTTTAAAGTAAATCAATGAGATTTTTATAACAGTATAGCACATAAAATATCTGCCAATAATGTCTTAATAAGATGATATTTAAATGCTTAGTTTTATGATCAAAGCTCGTTAGTTGCACAATTCTATACAATGATGATTGAGAGATGAAGAAATAAACCTTCCTCAAAAGCCTGATGATACTCACATTTAAACATGATTTTCAAAAAAATGTAAAAAAAAAATACAGTATATATGTATGGATAATCAAGTAAACTTCAGATGCTTCAGTCTAGAAACTGTTAATCTTGAAATATTACTAACAATATTAAAGTCATTATTTTACTTTATAGAAATCAGTAAAGAAGGTTTTAACCAGGCTAACGTAAGCCACAAGCTGAAGGTGGACATTTGTACAGTTATACTAAAAGGCTTTTTACTAGCAAAAAAAGTCTACATATGCTGTATGTATAAACTGTATAATGAAAATGTGCTTTGTTTTCATTGGCATGTGTTCATTTCTAGGTCAGGTGTATGGAGGTTTGTAACCGCTCTCAATGAGTCTTTTCCTGCCTGTACAGTGGAGGGTTTTCAGGCATCGTTCATCATACAGCTCTGCCTCGAGTGCCAACCTCACTGTGAAAAATACACATGTCACAGTCGCTGCAAAGAGTCCTATCAAACTCTCAACTACTCTTTTTCTTTCTGTCTTTTTTTTCTCCCACTCTGTCATCTGTCCTTTCTCTCTCTCTTGTTGGTCACAATCAGTGAGGCACAAGCTGTTTCCCTTTCTTTCATAAATCTTTTGGTGAATGAAATACAGACATGAAAACTGCTTTATTTGCACCCTAAGGATGTGCTGCATTCGAGAAATTAGGAGTTGTAATGATGTTACAGCATTTCTTTCTTCATAAATAAATCATTTTACCTCATTCAAACCCCATGACTTTATAGTCTATTAATTAATTATCAATCAAATCTAAGTTATGAGCAGTTTTATTCCTTACTAGGAAGTGAAAATTCTTCTGAATGCATTAATTCTCAGAAAAGAACAGAATAAAAATTCAGTCAGACTTGACCAACAGCAACTCCAAACCCTGTTAGTAAATCTGGACCACATCAGCCATATCCTGAAGACATTTCTGTGCTGCTAGAGTACAACACACACACACACACACACACACACACACACACACACACACACACACACACACACACACACACACACACACACACACACACACACACACACACACACACATATATATATAGTGTGTACATAGATATATTGACATATTGGCTGGTTACTGTGGTAGATTTTTCCCTAAACTTAACTATCTGGGGCGTCTCCAAATCGACACCAATACCTTTATCTGGGGCGTCTAGTAATTGACACCCGATACCTTTATACTCTAGCTCTTGCGTCTTCAGTCGACAACTGGCCGAGTCTTACTCTAACTAACTTGCTTCCATAAACTAGCTTCCTTCCTAAACTACATTCCTGCACAGGAATAATCGACAAACATACTCAAGCAAATGTCCTTTAAATGCTTTAATCACGGCCAGGAGATCTTCCCGAGCAGTTCTCAGGGAATCTCTCCCAAGAAGCAAGGCCGGAGGATCTCAGACAAATTCCATTGAGAATCCCACCAGAAAACACGGATACAACAGTTTTTATAGAATCGAGAAAACAAATAAGACTAACATGTCACCTTCAATGTGATTGGTTCAATTGGTTCAAAAGCCACAACCTTTTTCCTCTGTCACTGGCACAAGCAAACTCAGATTTTTGTGATTACTTATCACAAGGTTTTGAGAACTAGTCATCCGTCTAGTTTCACTTCCCTAATTGTTATTTACACACACACACACACACACACACACACACACACACACACACACACACACACACACACACACACACACACACACACACACACACACACACACACACACACACACACACACACACACACACACACACACACACACACACACACAATCAAAGTCACAAGTTTTCCCCAAAGAGTTTGGAAACATTTAAAAGCATATGAATGTCGTTCCTGCAAGAAAAACAAATGTAAGTTGATATATTAAAGTTGATTAATTAAAAAAATCCATCACATTACTCTTAAAGGAATAGTTGACCCAACACTCTATTCCCTATTTAGTGGGCTGAATCATTGAATACGTTTAAGCTAAGTAAATGGATTTGTCTAATTCAAGAACAAATAATTCAAACTAGTTTTGTGAAAGTGCCCCTATAATGCTATTTTAAAGTTTCCTAATTTTATTTTGGAGGTCTCCTGCAATAAAATGCATCTAAGGTAAAAACATTTTCTCATAATATATGCATCACAGCATCAGCTCTTTTCTCTCAGTGTCTGAAACGCTTCGATCAAGGATTCAGTCTCTCTAAGCCCTGCCTCTCTGAGAGCTGCTCTGCTGTGATTGGTCAGAGAGCAAACACTCATTATCATATCTGAATCTCAGCTCTTGATCACAGTGAAACGAACAGTAACGATGGCGTGGGTTTTAACGTATCAATTTCATCAAAGTGCACTTGCTTTGTCAGCAGAAAACAGCGTCTTCTCGACACGAACAACACGAACCAAACTCTTCCAGTCTCAGATAAACTACAGTGCTTGAGGGCGGAGCTAAGAGATGCTGTTCAGCCAATCAAGACCACATGCTGGCATTATGCAAATGTGTTACAAACCAGCTATCACTAGCACAATCATCAAAATGTCTACGTTTGCATTCTATAGAGAAAACAAAAAAACTCATACAAGTTTTTTCTGATATGCATTAAGGTCTAAAGAAATGCTGTCCTAAATACAATTTTTGTACCTTTTTGTATAGAGTAAATTTAGTAGTGGAAGTGATGCTTATTATGTCTAAATATTGTGAAATTCTGAATGACATCAAAAAATAAACGGTAACACTTTATAATAACGTTCAGTTGTAAGTCATTTATAAGTGGTTAGTTAATGATGAACTAATCATTAACAAAACATTCAAAAATGATTAGCAAGTGATATAGTAACATTTTATGTATGTTTTGTCAATTTCGTTACAAGTCATTTACAAGTGATTAGTAAATGATTAACTAATCATTTATGAAACATGACTATGCGTTCAAAAATGATTCATAAATTTTTTTAATTTTTTTTAATGTTTTGCTCACATCAGGTGCACAGTGGTTAAAGCCTCCATGTGTTTCAGAGAAGACAGCTGTCTATACCCTCACCAGTCAGCACTTGCACTGCATCACACACTACACACTACACTACACACTACAGAAGACAGCTGTCTATACCCTCACCAGTCAGCACTTGCACTGCATCACACACTACACACTACACTACAGAAGACAGCTGTCTATACCCTCACCAGTCAGCACTTACACTGCAGCACACACTACACTACACACTACACTACAGAAGACAGCTGTCTATACCCTCACCAGTCAGCACTTACACTGCAGCACACACTACACTACACACAACACTACACACTACACACTACACTACACACTACACACTACACTACAGAAGACAGCTGTCTATACCCTCACCAGTCAGCACTTACACTGCAGCACACACTACACTACACACAACACTACACACTACACACTACACTACACACTACACTACAGAAGACAGTGGTCTATACCCTCACCAGTCAGCACTTACACTGCAGTACACACTACACTACACACTACACTACAGAAGACAGTGGTCTATACCCTCACCAGTCAGCACTTACACTGCAGCACACACTACAGTGTTCAACACCTGTTATAGATGATGTGTAAATCATTTACAACACTCTCTGCATCCCCTAATCTAAAGTGTACACTATTCATTACTTGTAAATGTGTTACACATCATTCGTAGATTACCACTTCAAGAATCAGTAAGGCATAAGATCAACGAATGTTGTCTACAAATGATGTGTAACACATTTACAAGTGATGAATAGTGTACACTTTAGATTAGGGGATGCAGAGAGTGTTGTAAATGATTTATTCATGTGTTTACACATCATTGTGTTGAACACTGTTACTTACCTGTTACAAATGATCTGTACGTGTATACAAGGCATTTACAACACTTTCTGCATCCTCTAATTGCTACATGCATACAAAAGAAATAACATAATTTATTAAACATTTATGAAACGCATATTCGTGTTTTGTAAATGATTAGTTAATCATTAACTAATCAATTGTAAATGACTTTTAACTGAATCTACAAAACATACATACAATAATTAACATATCACTTATTAATCATTTATGAACGCATAGTCATGTTTAGTAAATAATTAGTTCATCATTTACTAATCACTTGTAAATGACTTGAAACGTAATTTACAAAACATACATAAAATGTTACTATATCACTTGCTAATCATTTATGAATATTTTGTAAATGATTAGTTCATAATTAACTAACCACTTATAAATGACTTACAACTGAACGTTATTATAAAGTGTTAACAAATAAATAAATAAATAAATATATATTGATGATGAAAAACATAATAGTGAGTAAATGATGCATTGTGTGCATGTCAGAGCTTCACGATCTGTGTAACTGCAACTTGGCCTGAGTTTTTGTCCTGTATATCATTTCTTCCATGGACTTTTGGCCTTGAGTCAATATGTGAATCAGCAGTTGAGGGTGTAAAAGCAGCTGTTGGAGCCACGGGCCTGAAGACTCACCTTTACCCCGGCAGAAGGCAACACACCTGATTCAGTCTCTGCAAACCCCACAGGAGCAGTGGAGAGGTCAGAAGTAAACAGCCTCATGCATAATACTGAAGTTTAAGTATTCTGCATTACCCATGCTGTTCAGGAACAGGGATGCCAGCACTTTATATCTGTATTTCGGCCTGATTTACTCATCAGGGTGATTTCTGTGCATAGCCCTATACACACTGTAATTGTTCCTCATGGGGGCATAAGGTATTTTCAACAATATGATTTTGTTGCAATCTGAATCCAGAATGTTGATGTATAAAGGGGCTATTATTATGGCAGCTGTACAGGTAAACAATACATTTTACATTAATAATTGCAATTGAATACTTAATAAACCTGATAAATTCCATGATAATCAATTCAGTATTAGATCAAACAGATTCATAAACATTTGTACATCTGTAAAGTTGCTGATACGTAAATAATTAAAGATCTTGTCAATACACCGATATGGTATGTTCCAATGTCTATATAAATGTAAGTAATAGTACATGTGGTAGAATCGCAATTTACATATTAATACATACAAATTAAGGCTTGCAAGACTATCGTATGGTCTAAAACGCATAAACAGCAATTGCGAGCAAGTTTTCTGTCATCTTTGCAGGAATGCATGAAGATTCTACAAGGGAACATTTCTCTTTAGCAACACTATGAAAGTAAATATCAGGCACAACAATGCCGGTATAACCATAGATATCTATCGGTACAATGTCCGTCACATGACTAAAAATCAGGGGGCCAATGTTTCGTAAAAAACTGAAGCTTCTCCAGGCGCCGCCATTGATTAGCGGACCATCACCTGCTGTTAGCATTCCATTGACTCCCATTCATTTTGGCGTCACTTTGACAGCGAATAACTTTACATCTGAGGCGTTTAAAAACTCCATTTGTCCATTATTTATTTCTAAAGAAACACGAAAATGTATAAAATGCTCCATTACCTTGTATCTTACGTTATGGCCCCGTAGAAGCAGTTTTTGTAAAAATAGGCTAACGATTGCATCATAGCCAAGCGACTCTCTGTCGCACAGTAGAGAGATTACCGTATGGACAGGAGGAGAAGCTCACGGGCAATCGGGGGGACGTGGAGGCAAAATGACTAAATAATTAATCAGAATACTACAGAATACAGTTGTTCCTGCTCCTAGCTCATGGACAGCTCCTACTCACACTCTCCGTCTCTGCAAGTTTCGGAAGGGAATGATTCAGATTTCTCTCGGCACAGCTACTAGAAGACAGACGGGTCGCTCACATCACATCTACGTCGTCAAGCTCAGTGTGAGTCTGCGCAGTACGCTCAGCCATCAGGAAGAAGTGCTTCTAATTGACTTCACCTTTCTCCGTTGAATCCAATGAGGTCGCTGTGTCCATTTCTTTTACTGTCTATGCTAAAAATGCCCACTTGGGAGAGCGCTTTCAAAAAGCTCCGTCTTCGTTGACAAAAACGCTGTCTCAATGTCGACAGAAGGCCAAAACACAGAGACAAATATGTTGTTGTTTTTTCCAAACAAAAAAATATTAGTCTGGAAAAGGCCTTAATGTGCCTTTGCTTCTTTGGAATAATTGCAGAATAAATAAATGGCAGGAATTAATTGCTATACTTCTCTGTGTACATGTAAAAGAACCTTTGCATGTGAAAATTCCTTTTAATGTATAATTTAAATCTGGAGTCAAAACATAGAGGATGAAATGTTGGAATGAGTTATTCAATTGAAATGTATAAGTAGCTTATAACTCATAAGATTAGAACAGTCATCCAAATGGCCTTGAGATCTCGAAGTCTCCAAACCAAACACTGAACCAGGCCTGGTTAAAAATGTCTCTGCATCTGTGAAACTTTTTTGCTTAGCTAAGCTGATTGTTGTGCTAAGCCTCGATTTTCAAGAGAACTTTTTTAATGACACACGGAAGCTTAACTTCTGAACTGCATTAGTGTGCGGTGGTTTTTAAAACTTTTTTATGTCCATTTGTGCAAAGCCAATGTAAAATAACAGCCACTTGAACTTTTCTACCATTGTGCCTTGGATCATCACTTTTAATGTCTTGCATTGGCTCTCTGTCTTTCCGCCTCACACACACACACACACACACACACACACACACACACACACACACACACACACACACACACACACACACACACACACACACACACACACACACACACACACACACACACACACACACACACATATATATATATATATATATATATATATACATACATACAGACCCTTTCCAAAAAAATTAGAATATCATGGAAAAGTTTATTCATTTCCATAATTCCATTCAAAACGTTAAACTTCCATAGATTATAGATTCAGGGCCCACAACTTAAAGGTACAATATGTAAGAATTTTGCATTAAAATATCCCAAAATCTCAAGGCCAGTGTTATATATTTTGTTAAGTTGATTACTTACAATATCCCAAATGTTTCCAACTATTTTTAAATCGTGAGAAAATTGCGATTTTATCCAAGGAAACGGGGCGTTAGAGCAGGGGTGAGGGAGTCGCCAGTCAATTGCGTCATATCCGCGTTACCCTCGGTTTCCGCTCGTACTGCGTGGAGTCCTGGACAAATGCGGAAGTTGTAGTTGTAGCGTCTATCAAGCTACAAACTTTAGCTTGTTTCTTGCAGTCGTTATGGTACACAATTATTCTTTACCGATTGCTGCTGGTTCTGTCGACAAAGCATGCTTAATTTTAGATTTTCCAAATGTAGCATTCGGTAATAGTTATGTTTATGTAAGGAAAGTATTATTGCTTTAGATTTGTGTTTAGTTTATTGACATTGTTTATCACGTCTGGTGTTTATGGCCATGTAAATAAACATAGCATGTGTTATACATAAAGATTAATCAGTATTTTGGCAAATGATGTGGGCATGTTCGAATGTACTTTTACAACAATTGTTTAGAACACGTAAAACTGCGCAGCGTTATCACAACAATGAATTCAACAAATACAGTAACATCTATGATAACCAATTTAGTATTAAACCTTACTTTTCTTGCGGTTAATTCATTTGAATGAAATAAAAGTGTGATGAGGTTCAAGAGTCAGGAAGAAGACGGGTCGGCGTGACTGGGACTCGTACTTTATTAAAATAAAGCAAAACAAACAAAAGCCGCGCACAACGCGCATTCACCGTGGCAACCGCGACGGCACAAAACAGTTCAAAAATGAGAGCTCGGATCTACCGGTTCTCTTTCTCTGCGTCCAATTTTCTCTCCAGTCTCTCTCTCGTTCCAGCGCGGCTTATAAGCTCTCCACGCCAATAATACTTTGCACTTGATCTACTTGCTCGTCTCTTCTCTCTCCCATCACAGACCGCGCTGAACCACGCCCCCCTCGCCACAAAAAGCATGTAATTAAACGCAACATTTATAAAAATAGAACTTAGCCTCATCCATGAACATGATTTTTCGATTCCCGTCTGACTGATTTACATCCACGGTGGAGTTTAAAACGACAGTTCCCATCATTCCACGCTCCTTCACATCGTCATCAAGCTACGCCGTTGTTGTTGTTTGGAATGTAGCGCCCTCTAGCGGCAAAAAAATTCTTGCATATTGTACCTTTAAACAATTTCAAGTATTTAGTTGTTTATTTGTACATAATTTGGGCTTCCAGCTCATAAAACCCACGAAAACAGGATTTCAAAAAAATTGAATATTACATGAAATCACACAGTAATTAGACAGTAATACCATGGTCATTGAACCAGGTTTTGGTTATTTTGGCAGTGTGGGCAGGTGCAAATCCTGCTGGAAAATGAAGGTAGCATGAAGTGCTCTGAAAATGTCCTGGTAGACGGCTGCGGTGACTCTGGATTTAATAAAGCACAGTGGACCAAAGTCCTCTTTTCTGATGAGAGCAAATTTTGCATCTCATTTGGAAACCAAGGTCCCAGAGTCTGGAGGAAGAATGGAGAGGCACACAATCCAAGATGCTTGAAGTCCAGTGGGAAGTTTCCACAGTCTGTGTTGGTTTGGGGAGCCATGTCATCGGCTGGTGTTGGTCCACTGTGCTGTCCACTCAATGCAGCCGTCTACCAGGACATTTCCAGAGCACTTCATGCTTCCTTCAGCAGAAAAGCGTTATGGAGATGCTGACTTCATTTTCCAACAGGATTTGCACCTGCCCACACTGCCAAAATAATAACTGTAAAGGGAAAGGGTCTGTGTATATATATATATATATATATATATATATATATATATATATATATATATATATGTATATTTTATTATATATGTTATTATGTTTTCTACTTTCCTAGTCCTTTCCATAATAGAGTTTTGTTCATATTCCTGTGCTTGTCTTGGCACGTACACCACTAACAAGATAAGTTACCGTTTACTGTTGAGTGCATGGGGAAAGTTTAATCTTCCTTAATTTGATGACAGAATTCAAAATGAAATTGCATTTGCTAAATTCTAATGAGAAATGGAGCAAATAATGAAATGACTCTGGAAAACAATTCACACTCACTTAATATGCAGTTTCCTCTGGTAAAGATCATTAATATGTTGCTCTCCTGTGGGTGACGTCTGAGGCACACTTGAATGGGTGTCGTAATGGAGCATAGTTCAAGTACTGTGCACCGTATTGAAATAAAGCCCCGGAGAAATGCACACACATACAAGGCTCGGTATCTGTGTGAGCGCTCAATAGTTTGTGAATCGATACAAAGCAGATGGCTTGGAGGACAAAGATATGAGCAAAGATTCTGATTGACAGCCCACGGCCTTAGTGATTTAACCCTTAAGAGTGTTGCAATATCAAATAGAGTGACGGATGGGTAGAAACAGTAAAAATATCGTAGTACTGACTAACTCATTTAATTCATTCAGCAGCTGTGGTTGCAGAACTTTACTGTATGGTAGCAACATTCAAAGTTTTACAGATTGAAGCTAAATTTACAGTTCATTTCATTAACTGAAATAATGGTATTAAAATCAGTTTAAAGTCTGGATAAAATCAAAATTGACAGTTCTTGTTGTTTATGGAATATTGCAGTGTTTATAATAATAAATAATTTATCCGTTTTAAATCCATGTTCCTTGTAATCTTGATTCAGAATAACTTCCCCTCCCTCTGGATATGTCTGCTGTTTTTTACACCGTTAACCACAAGATCGTCCTGTAAACCGTCTTGACGAAGAGCATCTCAGGAACTGCACTCCTGTGGTTCAAGTCTTCCCTCTCAGCAGGTCCTTCAGGGTGTCAAGAAGAGGTGAAGTGTCTACGACCCAACATCTGTCTACTGGAGTGCCTCCGGGCTCAGTGCTGGGACTGCTTCTCTTCTCCATCTACATGTCATCACTAGGATCTGTCATTCAGAAACATGTTTTTTTCCCATCACTGTTATCATCTAGCTACTGGAGTGCCTCAGGGCTCAGTGCTGGGACCGCTTCTCTTCTCCATCTACATCTCATCACTAGGATCTGTCATTCAGAAACATGGTTTTTCCCATCACTGTTATCATCTGTCTACTGGAGTGCCTCAGGGCTCAGTGCTGGGACCGCTTCTCTTCTCCATCTACATCTCATCATTAGGATCTGTCATTCAGAAACATGGCTTTTCTTTTCACTGAAATGCTGACGACACAAAACTCTACTTCTCATTCCAGCCAGAGGATCCGACTGGAGTTGCTCGCATCTCAGCCTGTCTGACATACATTTATTGCTGGGTGAAGGTGAATCTAAACCTTGTGAAGACAGAACTGCTTGCAATCTCGGCCAGCCAACACATCATCACAACTTCTCCATTCAGCTTGGCTCATCAACCATAACTCCATCCAGGACAGCCAGGAACCTTGGATTTGTTATTGATGATCAGTTTAACTTCACAGACCACATTGCTAGATCTGGCTGGTCCTGCATTTTTACCTTATACAACATCAGGAGGATCAGGCCCTTCCTATCGGAGCTACACAACTCCTTGTCCAAGCTCTTGTTCTATCCAGACCAGACTATTGTATCTGCTCGCATCAAATTCAAGGCACTGATGTTTGCCTACAGAACAACCACTGGCTCTGCACCCCAGTACCTAAACTCACTACTTCAGATCTGTGTGCCTCCAGAAGCTTGAATTTGGCAAGTGAACAGCGTCTTGTGGTGCATCATCTCAAAGAGACACAAAATCACTATCATGGACCTTCATCTGGACTGTTCCCTGCAGGAGGATTGACCAGCCCAACTCAACCTGAGGTGCTGAATTTTTAGCCATTTTCAAGAAACTGCTGCAGATGCATCTTTTTCATCAACACTTGACACATTAATACTAACACTTTACTATTCTATATCTATTTAAAAACTTGACTAGTCACAGCACTTGCATATTGTTGCCATATTGTTGGTTTGACAATACTATTGCTCTCCACATTTGTAAGTCACTTTGGATACAAGCATCTGCTAAATTATTAAATGTAAATGTAAATGTTGCAGCGATTTCTCTTCTCTGATGACGAGGGCGGGGCAACCTGTCACTCACATGAGATCCACCAATAGCAAACCACAACCATCCAATCAATTCCCCACAGACAAAATCAAGCCCCGCCTTGTTCTTGTTACAGAAGCGTTTCACTCGGATACACGGCAGGAAATAAAAGACTAGCGCAACGTCCCTTTAATGCCGACTTTAACAACACAGCTGTAAAGAGAAAGCCACATGAACAAAGTTCATCACAAGCTTCTCTACAAACTGATAAAAATACTAATATCTAGAAGGTGCACAGGGTCATTCACACAAATACAAAACACCATCATAACACACAGCATTTAATAAACCTTAAACAATATAAGATGTAACATAGAAACTTCATGTACATAACTGATAATATACAAATAAGAACTGTCAAACATTAACTTTTAAATTCACATATTAAAGTTCAAATATTTTTTTTTGCACAGTGTACAACAGTCTGAATATTTCTACATGTTGACTAGTTGATTGGCTCAAATCGTTAACTCTGATTACTAAACCATTGTTGTTCAGATCCCACAGTAAATTGAGTTTTGACTTACAAACTGAGGTTTATTCCAGGTGTAGCTCTACTAGGCATTCAATACAAACTCAACTATTGTTCAAACGCATGTCAAATTGCACAAGTCTAGCGTTTCAAACAATGCCTAAGGACAAGAGACGTCCGAGTGCACACTCGAATGTCAAAGGGACATTTAGATGGACGGTATGGAAGAGGGGAAGATGAGCCACCTGTGATGAGGCCAGTGTTTATAGCCACTGTGCTGGAAAAGACCATTACCCAGACCTTCCTCGGCAGCTTCTGCAGGGAAAATGTGCACGCTTTATTTAACAGTTCAATCAAGGCCCATCTTAGAGCTTAATGGAGCAGAAATACCAAAAGCCAACAGTTGTTATGGAGTTGCATTGCCTGTCTGACCTTTTGGCTATATATCATCATAGAGCGCTAGTCTTTCTCCACGGCATTGTTAAAGTGTGTAGATGCACCTCACAACCACTGTCTATTACTATCAGCAGTATAATTATTGTTATTATTCAAAATGAAATGTTAGTCTTTTAACCAATGATTCTGTTAATTAGTAGTTTTTGCAAGCTTTCGCTCATAGTCATACTTAATTTACAAATCAATAAGTGTAAGTGTTAAGTGTTACATATTGTCTCATAGATCAACCTGCACTGTTTCTGCTACAGATATGAATCATATGGCTTGTTATTAGTGATCAGACATAAAAAAAAAAGACAAATGTGATTCACGACGTTGAAGGAAACGAAGCCATTTCTAGGGAGCTACATTAGGTTTTCTTTAGAAACTCTAGTTTGATGATTTGTGCTTTGAATGAGGCAGAGGTTCTTGGGTTTTTCATGTAAACTAAAGTTTAATGTGAAGACATATGTAGTTTTTATGTACTAGTATGAGTGCTGTGCTTGTACTGTCTGTTCTTTAACAGGGAAGAGAAAAATAGGACATTCGGCTGGATTTTTGCATCATCAGCATTTGATGGCAACATAAAGTAATATTCATCTTAAATAAATAAATATACACACACATCCCAAACATACATAAATAATAACTACATAAATAATGAAAATCCAATGTTCTGAAATAGCTGCACAAGCCAGACAAAAAAAAAAAAAAAAAAATGGTTAAGAAAAAAATGGTTGAACTTTAATAAAGAGGACCTGAACATAACCACTAATTTTAAAATGGAATATATTGGGTTCATAACAAGCATCACACTGTTACAGGAAGTATTTTATTAATGAGACAGATGGTCGACCACAATGGATCATCCAGTTGACGGCAAAAAAAAAAAAAAAAAAGAAATGAGAAATGTCACCTTCTGATAATATTTACCATGTTCTGTCTTTGCCTTTCCCTCATGCATACTGTATATTTTCTTTTTGAGATGGCCTGTAACAACATTCATTCCATAAAACCCCAGGAAGGATGACTCAAAAATACATGAGCATATGAAAAGTGTACTGTACTCCCCAGCTGACAGGGAACGCTCTCTGAACTGTGGATAACGTTCTGCCAAGGTTCCCATGAACAAACCTTCTTCCAGTAACGTTAATAGAATGTTCATTCAAAGTTATTTGGTCCTAAATAATGTTTTTAAAACATTGGAATAAAAACATTTATACATCAATTATAGAATTAGTTTTGTACACGTTTTACTTTGATGTTCGTTTATTTTATTTTTAAAATGTTACCATTTGTGTAACTTATGGAAGCTTGTTTCTGCTTGTTTTTTTTCTTGCAATTCAGAATTTTTTTCTTGCAATTGCGAATTTATATCACACAATTCTGAGGGGGGAAAAAGTCAGAATTGTGAGATAAAAAGTCATTACCTTTTTTAATTTGTATTCAGTGGCGGAAACAAGCTTCCTAACATTCCCATTATTATTGCAGAATGATAAAATGAAATGTTTCCTTACTGTTTGCAAAACCAGGAACAAATGTGTGTTTATATATACAGTACTGTGCAAAAGTCTTAGGCCCCCCCCCCAAAAAAGGTTTTAAGTCAGTTATTTATTTTGCTGTAGTGTGTCAGAAGGACATATCAGTTTACATTTCCAAACATTCTTTTTGCCATTAATTGTAATAATCCAGTGGGATTTGTGTATGCACAAGGAGTCTGACAACAGCCGGTGTGATCTGATCTCTCCATCATCGAGTCCGTCTGTGATTACAGGAAGAAACAGAAGAAACTGAGACAGACTAAATCCAGAAGAACTGCGGGAACGTCTCCAAGATTGAAGAAACCAAAAATCATCGACTGAAAAGATTAAGTAAACTTAAAGTAGTGGAACAAAATAACTAAGTGGTGTTATTGTGCACTAACAGCCCACATTTTGTGCATGTGTGAGTTTTTGTTTTGTTTTTTTGATGGATCAATGATGATGTTTCTGACCCTACTGAGGTATAGAGGTAGAGGACACCCAGTGTCACTGTGTTTGAATGGTTGAGGACAGTATTGTTTTGTGTTTTATAATACAGCACTAGGTGTATCTGTGCACCTATAACTGTTTTAGTTGCATTACTACAGTGAACATGACCATTAAAGAACAGCTGACCAGTCTCTAAACTTAGATGACTATATCTTAAGATTAGTCTAAGCAGTTTACGCAACTGGCCACTGATGTAACTCTGTTTCCTGTATGTAAATGTTACTATTGTCACGTTGTGGGTTGTTCCTTGTTCCTGTTTCATGTATGTCATGTGCCATGTGTTCCCTTGTCTGATGTGTCATGTTGTCATTGGTTCATTGTTTCATTGTTCACAGGTATCCCTTGTCTAGTCGTTAGTCTTGGTTATTTAAGCCCTCATGTTTGCCCTGTGTCTTTGTCTAGTATTGAATGTTTCTAGTTGTGAATGTTTCTTGTCCAGGTTTTTTGTTCTTGTTTTGAGTGTCCAGTCCACGTAAATATGTAAATAATGCGTCTCTTGAGTAACACAGACCTGTAGTCTGCCATTGTTATTCCGGTTGTCAAGTACTCGTGCATACAACAGACTGAACACGTTATATGCATGCGCATCATGCCATTATATTCACAAATTCTTGCTTTTGTAGTTTACATGGAGACAATAATGATATTGTAGCTTGCAGTTTGAAACCCATTTTCAAAAGTTTGTGTTTTCAGACCCAAACTGCAGTTGTCATGTAAATAAATGGACAAAACGCATACAAAGTTTTCAGTTGAAACCGGTGTCTTGTATAATGCCCCTTAATGTATGTTAGCAAAACTGAGAACACATTTTTGTTAGCTCGTCATGCAAATTATTGAAGAAGAAGAGCACTCTTCCTTGCTTCTGTAGTCTAATAATACGATTGTTGTGTTCTGCATGTTTGCTTTGTGCGGCTGAGCATCTTTTTCTCTGTGAAATGGTGATTGCACGGTCACGTATTGGTGGAATAATGACGACACGAGTCAGTAACGAAAAGCTGATCAGGAGGGAGGACAAAAGAAACAACAGCATCACCCGGGCCGGTTTTCTTCTGATATATAAGGTGAATTAAACGGGACAATCTTTGAATGCGGCCGCACACATATAATATGCATGCAGAGGGGATGAGCACAACAATGCTGATGAATAAGGGTCATTGTGCAGTTTTTATGAGGTCAAGCTCGCCGGGAACATTAAACTTCACAGCTTCCCTATATATAATACAGCCATTGTAAAGTAAAATCCAATAGAGGCTTATATTAACTTATGAGTTTCTACTGAAACAACCTTTCATTTCCAAGAGCTTCTATAAGTGTCTGAGAGTTTGACATTTCCTTCACAGTGCTCCACTTTGAGTGTGCGCGATATATTGAATTATTTAAATTATTGATATTGCTTTAGAATTTGAATTTTACCAAATTCATTCACATGATTTGGCCCTTTAATACTTCAGAACCTTTCAGTTGCGACCTGTAAAACCCCTGATCGTTCCTCCTAGGACATGTTTTGGTCTTATTTGAACATAAATAGTGTTTCACTGTGGACTAATGTGTTTGTTTTCAACTTCTGATTGCTATGCCTGTTCTATATTTGTACCTTTTAACATGACTGGAGGTTTGTTCCTGTTTTGTTTTTATATTCCCAATATATTTGTTATTATTTTCCAAACAAACTGTTATGGATTTTTAAACAGTCTCTCATGAAAGTTATGCATGACATTTATGAGATGTGCACTGGAACCTTTTAAATGTCAATATGCAAATTATAATGCTAATCCATATTATATTCCTAGTTCACTTAGGACATTCTACTTTTAGTAACCTTGCAAATATGTCAGCTAAGTCTCATTACAGTATTAGTAGACTGTTCTAGGGTTCTGGGCTGCGTTTCCCGATAACGTTGTCTCTTAGCACGCTATGAAGACTCTTTGGGCCCTATTTTAACGAACTGAAACGCAAGTATCAAGCGCGAAACGCAAGTAACTTTGTGGGCAGGTCTCGGGCGTTGTTGCTATTATACCGGTGGGATAAATGACTCTTGCGCCCGATGCAAATCTAAAATGGGATGGTCTGAAGTAGCTTCATTATTCATAGGTGTGGTTTGGGCGTAACGCGAAATAAACCAATCAGAGCGACATCTCACATACCCTTTAAGAGCAGGCGCGCTTGTTCCATGGCGGTTTGCTATTATAACGGCGGATTTGCCAGGCGCACGCCAGGAGCGGTTCACAGCCGAGGAGACCGATGTTCTCGTCGGGGCCGTAAAACACAGAGAAGTGACATTGGGGATGGAGAAACACACCCAAATTAGCTTCGGTTAAACAGGCGTATAATAATTTGGGTAAATGTGTAAGCTAGATTTATGCCTATTTTTTCACATCTTCATGGACACAACAATGATTTCCCTCGTGTGGAATACTTTTCCTTGTAATTATGTATGGTTTGCAGAAATGGAAACTGCTGCTTCTGTGTAGATGAGAGAAGCAAAGTGCATGCGCTTTGTGCACACGCTACATTATGGCCAAGCATGCGCCCTTAAAATAGCATCTGAAAGTACCTCTGAAAAAGTGTTTTTTCCTGGTCAGTGGTGGAATTGTTTTCTGGAACTGGAAAATAGCACCAGGGAACGTTGTTCCGGAACACGCCTCCTCTTTGCGCTGAACCGCCCTCGGGAGCGCAAGTTCATTCCCTAATTTATCGACGTGCGTCTGTGGAGGGAAAAGTCCGCTGTGCGTCGGGTGCAAAATAGGAATGATACATGCGTCGCTGTACAAAGTCAATTGCGCTGGGAGCAAGACAGGGCCCTTAAGGTATAACTTAACTAAAGGTATACCAATACTAGGCGTGTTCCCTGAACCATACCTTAGGAAGCTGCTTAAGATATTCCTTCTTCCGTGCGACGTTACCCAGTGCTGTCCGTGGCGATGCTGCTGAATCTGCTGATATCGACGGCTCGAGAATCAACTATTCTCTCGTTCAGGGGCTGCTTCACTGTGTTATGTGAGAAAGCGGTGTTCTTTATAAAAGAAGCACTTCAGAAATAGTTGAAGTTGCATTTATTAGGACTCATGGGATATTATAAAAAATAATCCAAACTATAATAGCCTAGCCTACATATTTTAAAATTGTATCATATATTGCTGCCATAATAACCATTTCAAATGTTTACGTGCTTTCTTCTCTTTCCAATTTTTGTTCGCTGAGGTGGAGCTGCGATGAAGTTCTTGTAAATACTTTCTAGCATTTCAGTAACATCTTTTCAGTACATCTTACGTACGGTGCATTTCAGTAACATCATTTCAGTACATCTTACGTACGGTGCTCGGATCAAAAAGGATTTAAACAGTGAATTGTGAATGTCTTCTTGTAAACTCAGAGATGTGGATCCAGACGGCACACTGAATCCCCACACGACCTGCTTGTCAAAAAACAGTAGGTACTAATTTGGCCAGGGATTTGTACGCGGGTTGTGTGAGAAAAAACACTGACATTATGGATGTGGACGGCAATAAAATCACTGACTTACCCCTGTAGCCTAAATGTTTAAAATACCGTACGAGCCCATGAGAAACAATTAGTGTCCGAATAAGACTTAACTGACAGTAGCGTATGCTTTCACTGGCCTCTGAAAGCGCCCAGCGGACGGCGCCGTCATTTAGCACAACTATTCGCTATATCGCTGCCATAGTTAGAGCAAACTCCCCACCACAATCATTCCCTTTAAATAGACTATTAAGCCTTTAATGGTTTGCCAGCTGATGTACCTTTGGATAATATAATTAAAGATCTAACAACAATCAGTGTAATGACAATTTTATTCTTTGCATGAAAACACTTGAATTAGCCTAATTGAACACTGTGTGTGTATTAAAACTTCAGAATTATATTTGTGTAGACCTGCAACAGTGACGAGGTGAAGCTAAGAACGGTCCAGACCAACCTTACGAACGTATGACTTACAGAAGGTATACTTAACTAAGAACGTTTCGGGAAACATGCATTATCGATAAGGTACAGCTTAAGGTGTAACTTAAGAACGACGTAGCATTAAGAAGGTTTCAGGAAACCCAGCCCAGGTTAGTAGAATAAGTTGACTTGTTGTAAAGTTACTTATAGTCAGTCAGGAGAGTGTCTGTTGAGGAGCATCAGAATAAAGAGTTAGCAGATATTAATCAGACAATCTACTAATAATAATAATAATAATAATAATAATTCATTACATTTATATAGCGCTTTTCTCGGCACTCAAAGCGCTTTACATGAAAGGGGGGATCTCCTCAACCACCACCAATGTGCAGCATCCACTTGGATGATGCGACGGCAGCCATATTGCGCCAGAACGCCCACCACACACCAGCTTACTGGTGGAGAGGAGACAGTGATGAAGCCAATCAGTATATGGGGATGATTAGGAGGCCATGATGGACAGAGGCCAAGGGGCAAATTTGGCCAGGATGCCGGGGTTACACCCCTACTCTTTTTCGAAGGACATCCTGGGATTTTTAATGACCACAGAGAGTCAGGACCTCGGTTTAACGTCTCATCCGAAGGACGGTGCTCTTTGACAGTATAGTGTCCCCATCACTATACTGGGGTGTTAGGACCCACACAGACCACAGGGTGAGCACCCCCTACTGGCCTCACTAACACTAGCACATTAGTACTCTAATACTCTACTGGCAAAGTTATAGTCAGTAGAATATCAAAAGTGGACCATCGAAACAAAGTGTAACCTACTTTTGCTGAGCTTTGGTGACCTTTGACTTCCATTGCATGTTCCACAGATGAAAAGAAAGTCACAGGTTTGGAACGACATCAGAGTATTTGATTAATTTTGGTTTAAGTTTATATTTTCTAGGAGATGAAGGTGCTTGTTTATTACCACATTCCATGAAACACCATGGGCAAGGTTTTTTGGTTGCATTTCTGGGTTAACATGAATACTTCTGATTTTGAGCTTGGAAATAATGTTAAATTATAAATGCATAAGGTGTCTTTTCTGAATCTTAGCTGGAGTTTGCAGTAAACAATTAATAACAATCACTCCGGCATGCATCTTTAATGAGACAGAGAGTGAACTGTAAACTCTGCACTTCCAGTAGACACCAGTATTATTCAACAGTCCATTCCCAGTTCAACCTTCACTGGTTTATTCCTCATTCGGCCCAGAGACACGTCTGCTGTATTTCTTCATTCATGTTCTTTGACCTGAGAGAAGAAGGGAGCATGGACACATATACACAATTATTTTTACAGCTAATGTGCTCAATCAAACATCCACTAAAGCACATTTGGGATGCATCGTCCTTGGCCTTTATTGTGCCACAAATGGGGGTCAGAATGGGGGTCAGAGAAAACACATTTATTGAATGTCTTGGCATGGTGCCCAAAATCAAATGGCGAAATGAAAGCGTAAGCGAAAGTTCTACCAGAAAGACTTCACTGCCACGTCATTAATTCATAATTCCACGCTACCAATCACAGCTTGACATCAAATATAAAAGACTGATCTTACCGTCCCATTTTGTTGCCCGCAGGTGCCATTGCAAAGTTTTCGCTGCCGCTTCCATTCAGTTCGCAGAAACAGACGCCGGCGTTCACTTACTCGCGTTTCGATTCCAAACATAACAACACAAGTCACATCGGTGATTTTTATCTCAGCAACTTTCGCGATGCGCGAGTGCGACACACTTGTGTAAGAAACAATCGTGTGGCAGCTTTAAATCTCATGAGAGTCGATCTCCACACAGTGTTTTTTCAAGTTCAAGTTCCCCTTTTACTATGATTAAACTTCATTCAGGTAAGTAGCCTATATTAACTTGCTACTTTACTGTTCCCTTCATCAGCGGTAAAGTTCAAATGTGGTGATGTGGTAGCTTAATTAAAAAAAAAAAAAAGTAGGGCCGAATAGCTCACTGAAATGGTAAGTGTATGCAAAGATTCACGTAACTGCATCGTCGATCATGGGCAGTTGCAAAATACTATCAACTGGGTTGCTGAATAGAATTAAAACAAGCTTAAGAGCACCTTTGTTATTAAATCGCTTTATATGTATATGCCATATATTACAGCTCGCGTTCCTCATCTGCTCACTCACCATTATGAGAGACGAGAGTGCCCTCCATCTTAAAGGAGCAGTAGCCTACCTATGAATAGGCTATTCAACTTGTTTTACGCTCTTCTCTGAATTCGTTATTGTTTCGGCAATGAATTTATGGAGATGTTTTTCTCAATCACTTCCCGAGCGCCGGGAAGATCTCGACTTATACCTAGATGATTGCAGACTTCAACCAATAAAAGGGGGCACATTATTTTACTTATATCTCAGCTCGTTTTCTGTAACTATCTCTTATTCAATCATAATTCAACAGCAATTAATACAGTTAAATTATAAAAAAAAAAAAAAAAAAATTATCTCGTCTGTTAACACTGGCCCACTCAGTGCCTAATTAAGTGATCCGATCAGCTATACGAAGGGTGCATATCTGATCTCAGATTTTGTAGTCTCTAAATTTCATGATTAAGGTTCCGCAAGCACATTGCTGACCCCTGCCCTGCCATGCCATAGCTATGCACTTTAGTCTTCAGGTGGCTCTGCCCTTATCCATCACCCTGCCTCCTCTAACAGTGATCATGTAAATTATCGCTCTGCTCAATCCAGCTAGACCGTATATAACTGAAGATTTCTTTATTTCTCATCCTGATCACGGCCGGTTGTTTTATGAAATCGATGTGTGGTGGGTGTCTCAGTGTCCCCAGGGTGCATGTGAGGGGTTTTGCTTGGAATGCCCCAAATATATTTTAATATACTATGCTGGAATTGTCATTGAGGGTGAGTAAAGCGCATAGTTTTCGTCTGTCCCTTTGTATGCAGTCGGGCTGCTGCTCCTAGCACAGGGGGTGTAGTTTCAACAGCTCGTTGTGCAGCTTTGATTACCTCTCACAGACAATTTCAAAACTTTTAGCTTTTAAACCCGAGTCGGACAAGGATGGAGAGACTCAAGAAGCATCAACATGTAGACCCCATGTCCGGATGGTTGGTTGATGAATTATGTGGTTGTCTTCAAGTCATTGATTGGCTCATTCTGTTTCAATATGCTATAGATCACATTCCGGGAGCGGATTTATGTGATTTTTGGGGTTTGTGATGCACTAATCCAGAGGGAGTGCCGCACAGTCCCTCTCAGCGTTGTTGCAGTCCTTAAAAAGCATTCTCTTTAAATTAAGTCTTCCATGCTTGAAGTTTGTGCGTTGTAACTTTGCAGATGTTGTTTGTGTTTTAACAGCAACATTACAGAAAGTGAAATCCATTTAACCCCCTTTATTACTTCCCATCCGTAATGGTCTTTTCTCTTCCTATTTTCATATTCAGATTGTAGCCATGTTTTAACAGCGTTCATGGCTCATGCATCCAAGAAAAAGCGTTTCTAACCGTGTTTTACGGGTTTATGCGATCAGGGGAATTCGCATCTGATTCAAAACATTTTAATTTGGCTCGTGGCTTGTCTATTTCCGATTTACGTCTTTCTCCCACCTTTTTAAATGTATTTATAAGTTTTCGAAAACAGATTCTTCTGGATCAGGCGTTATTACTATATCTAAAGTCTATAATTCCCAACGCCCTTATACCTCTATGGTCAGATATCTCAAAGCATGACCGCACTTCAATACTCCTCTTTATTCATATAACCGAACGGTCTTCCAATGACAAAGCACTGGTTTAGAACTCCTCTAGCTTCCTCCTTAATTCTCCGGTCTTTCTCCACATCTATACACTGGGCTTTCCTTTCGTATCGGAGCCACAACAACAGTAGCCGAATGCGGCGTTCCCGACTCCACTATCCAAATGCTTGGCAGATGGTCGTCCACAGCATACAAGACCTACCAGATCCGACACGCATGTTCTACTAAATGCTCAACAAGCCCTCTCATCCCACATTCGAGGTAAATTTCTTCGCTAGCTACTGGTGGTGGTTAACGATCCATACATCTATCATACGTCTGCTTTTCGCTGCTAATCGGTTTAGTTATACACGCAGTCAATCGTGGCTTTCTTTATTTAGTTTTTCTATATTAGTTTTTCGGTTCCTTGCCACTGTTGCCTTTGGCTTGCTCAGTTGGGGATATTTTGGGGATATTTAATTTAATTTGATCAATCAATAAATTCCTCTTGAAACAAACTTTGTTGTATTATTTTAATGTAATACTGTGAAGCTGCTTTGATACAATCTGTATTGTGAAAAGCGCTATACAAATAAACTTGACTTAATGGAGAATATCTTTGATGAAAATACCATAATAACAACGCTCCAAGGTTATTCGTATCCCTGCTTGCTTATGTCTATCGTGACTTTCGTTTCTGATAGCTGCTATATTTCTAAGCCTATCGCGGCTTCTGAAATTCTACGATTACTGCCATTTTATGGCCAATCTTGGCCTATTTTATTAATGCTATCGACGCTTTCGACTTGATTTCGTTCTCGACGCATGAACTCTGCCTATCGAGGCATCACTTGTATGAGCTTTCATGATTGTACTCTAAAGCCAAATATTTCATGGTCGATCGCGGCCTTCGTTCATAAACGCATATCGTAGCTTTCCTGATTGTAATCATCTTAATGTCATATCTCTGCCTATCGTGGCTCCTCGGTAAAGTCGCCCTGGCTTCAGCTTTTATCATTATAAGTGTAAGGTCAATCATGGACCTATTTTACGATCACTGGTATTGTTTCATGGCTAAACGTAGCCTATTACATTAATGCTATCGAAGCTTTCGACTAATCTCAGTTCTGATGCATCAACTCAGCCTATCGAGGCATCAGCCTTTCGAGGCATCAGCCTATCGAGGCATCAGCCTATCGAGGCATCAGCCTATCGAACAAGCTTTCATGATTGTACCCTAAAGTCAAATATTTTATGGCAGATCGCGGCCTTCGTTCATAAATGCATATCGTAGCTTTCCTGATTGTAATCATCTTAATGTAATATCTCTGCCTATCGTGGCTCCTCGGAAAAGTCTCCCTGGCTTCAGCCTTTATCATTATAAATATAAGGTCAATCATGGACCAATTTTACGATCGCTGGTATTGTTTCATGGCTAAACGTAGCCTATTACATTAATGCTATCGAAGCTTTCGACTAATCTCGGTTCTGATGCATGAACTCAGCCTATCGAGGCATCAGCCTATCGAGGCATCAGCCTATCGAGGCATCAGCCTATCGAAGCATCCCTATTGAACAAGCTTTCATGATTGTACTCAAAGCCAAGTATTTCATGGCCAATCACGGCCTTCGCGTGTCAACGCATATCGTAGCTTCCCTGATTGCCATTATCCCAATGTGTTATCTCTGCCTATTGTGGCTCCTCGGAAAGTCGCCTGGCGACAGCCTCATTGTTTATAAATGTAAGGTCAATTACGGACCTATTTTTAAAGAAAGACGTGGGCTGGTGCATATGCTATTTAACTTTGCTTTTATTTTTATTTTCTCCCTATCTTCATACCCAGGATGTATGCATCTTAAAATCTCAGCCTATCGAGGCTTCGTTTAAAATCTCCACCTCAAGTTTCGCGGCCAGACGTGGCTTCTGTTCATATTTAGAAGATGAGAAGCTCAGCTCACATATAGTGACATTCTCACTTTCGATCTTTTTAAAGTTTCTAATCAATTATATTTATCTCAGTATATCTCGTAGTTCTAATCTCTCACACACAGTACCGCACCTTAGATAAGCAATAAAGATTTTAACATAAGAAGTTTTCTAATTGTCTTTCCTATTTTACTAATTCTCCTGCATGCTTTTCAGAATCCTCATAGGTATGTACGGAATTCATCTCATATTCCTTACTTTTTGGGGGTAGGCTCCGCCCCTGCCTCTATCATCAGGCAGGACCTACAAGCTAACTTTCAGACCCGGACGGAGGACGGGGCCTATGCCAAAGAACTCTGAGATGGAGCTTGTCGAGCATCTGCTTTTATTTCGTCTGTAAAATCCTTTCACAAAATAAATTCTATTTCATTCGAGAATCCTTCTGAGTCTTTTTGGTAGAAATGAAAGCGTAAGCGAAAGTTCTACCAGAAAGACTTCACTGCCACGTCATTAATTCATAATTCCACGCTACCAATCACAGCTTGACATCAAATATAAAAGACTGATCTTACCGTCCCATTTTGTTGCCCGCAGGTGCCATTGCAAAGTTTTCCCCCATCCTCCCCACCACCACCAGAATGGCTCCCGTCCACTCGTCAGGGGGTAGGCTCCGCCCCTGCCTCTATCATCAGGCAGGACCTACAAGCTAACTTTCAGACCCGGACGGAGGACGGGGCCTATGCCAAAGAACTCTGAGATGGAGCTTGTCGAGCATCTGCTTTTATTTCGTCTGTAAAATCCTTTCACAAAATAAATTCTATTTCATTCGAGAATCCTTCTGAGTCTTTTTGGTAGAATTGTGGTTCTACCAGGGAGATTGTATAAAGATGAGATTAATATGTACAGCTACGGCCACTGGATTATAATAACAAATAATGTAATTTGCTAAAATTATGCTTCATAAATCTGAAAGGTTCCACTTGGGAAGTTTAAAATTGCTTTGCGTTTCATTGGCAGATATTTGAAACTGTAGAGCCTGGGAGTGTTTGTAGATCAACACTTCATAAGTACTGAATAAATCAGCAGGTTGATTATTTCTACTTCACACGGACCGTCCTCATACAGTGTGCGTCTTCTTAGAAAACAACACATTAGAAAAGACTAGAGCCGCACTTTTTAAAGCAGGGGAACTATTAGCAGGGAATGTCATTTTCTCTTTGTTTGAAGGCATTTGTATCTCATTACCACTAACTGCTATTCATTTACTGTGACTGTGAATTGTATCTTTCACTAAACAAAAGCAATAGCCACTTCTAAATTCTAATGAACGGGAATGTGAGGATGGGCTGCGTAAATCAACCCGATCTCATGAAATGCGTCTCTATAGCACGCATTGTGTTTATCGTGCAATTTACACGCGAAAATTAGTTTTTACGTGCATAATATGATAAACACTGTAAACCCCTTGGGTAGGATTAGAGGTGTGGGGTACGTGCGTATTACACGCCATAAAGTGTGTATCATATACCACGTGAAAACTACGTATCATATGCATGTAACAACTAAATAATATGCGTGCTATAGACATGCCTTTCATGAGATCTCTGTGCATTGGAAGCTTTAATTGTATGTTTTATTTATTCACGCAAAAAGCATGGAACAAACATTAATTGCCAGTCTAAGACCATTTGCTGGTCTAGAATTTGTGCTGTTTTATGTTTTTTGTTTTTGTTAAACTGGGCATTTATCAGTGACTTTGTTTAGTTGCACTGATGCTGGTCTGATTTGAATCAGATCCAATAGTAAAGTAGCCTATACATGTTTGATTATACATAACCTTAGCACCACAGGCCAATTGGAAATATCAATTTACATGTGCATTACATGTAATCTGAACAAAACACACATACGAGTGCATGTTTGGGTAAATTAATTTAGAGGAACCTGTGTCAAAGTGCATTGAACAGGTTGACATTTTTGCACCATTTTTGTCCATCTTAGTGAGTTGAGTAACTAGACATCTTTGGATGTGTAGTAGAGTATGGCATGAGAGAGTCATCTGGCATTGCAGTTCACATACATGCAAGGTATATTGAATTTAATTGTGAAACTTCCTGAATTCACAGGCTTACATGGCAATTATTTTCCTCATTGGAAAAACGAGTGTGTGAGGATACGATTCTGTGAGATAAAAACACATTTGCTGAAGTAACCATGTAATCTTGCTTGTAAACCATGTAACCATGTAATCACATGTAATCTTGCTTCTTCAAGTGTGTGAGCTCTTTTATCGTGACTCGTACCTGAGCGCTTCACATCACCTGTGCTGTGCAAGTTTACTACATCAGAAAACACAATTACGCGGAGATGGTTATGCGATCCAAACATCAACATGTGTTTGTTTACAAATCATACACTATGGCAAAAGTGTCTTGAGCTCATAACACAATACTGGGCAAGGAACTGCAACAAATAAAACTTTATTAATCGATAATCCAGCTCTGTAATCATAGTTTGAGTGAAAAGGAATATTAAAGTTGATGCTGTTCCTCTACTATACCACTAGTGTTCATATCAGCATGTTTTTCTCAGTTTTAGGTAGAGACGCATTTTCAAATGAGCCTGTGTTGATTATTTCCCCAACTTTGGTGTTTATACAAGTTTTTCATTAAAATCAAGCTGTTATAGTTAGATTATCAACTGGATTTAGGGTGCATCTAAACAAAGCTATTGGTTTCGGAGACAAATGTGCAATTTCCCATTAAGCTGTGGTGTTTTTTCTTTTCATTTGTACCTGCTGTTATTGGCCTAAATGAGGAGGGTGATGGTTATTTGTATAAGGAGTTTGTTCCTCTGTTTGATGAGACGCCAAACAGCGCCACGACCCACAGTGAAAGAACTGAAACGAGTCTGAGAGCCTCGCAGCTGGAAAGCACACAATTACTCTTTCCTCTGCAATCAAACACAATTATCTTTTCAGTTTTGTGTGTTGCGTTGTCAGTGTGCTCGATTTTTTTATTTTATTTCTTCTTCATGGCCCTCTGAATTGTCCTTTATTAGTAGTCCTTTATTTGCTGTATAGACAGTGGCCGGGAAGCTGTGTGATAAAGTCATTCTTCTACCTCGTATAGGCAACTGTGCTTATGAATACTTGAATTGGGAGGGCTTTAACTCACACCTCTATATTTGGGCTCGATCGCAAGCTGTCGACACTATAACACTCCTGTGAATCTGACTCACAGGAATGTTGTGAGATTACACCATATTGGTGGTTTTAGAGATCTCTGAGCAGCTGGAGGGAATACCAGGTTACAATAATGAATATTCCCATGCAATAAAGAAATCCCTGACAAACCTGCAACCAAAGGCACATTTGACCTTTTCTCGCATTCTGCTCCATATTTAGATAATGCAATTAGCAGTATTTGTCTTAACAGACCAATAGTGGATTCTTAAATTACCATGGATTACGTTTGCAATTTTTGTGTGACTCTGAGTGTAAGGAAATGCCAGCTCAAATTACAGAGTCTGGAGTGCATTTCAATGGAGAGCTCCTGTGTAAAGAAATGCAGAATGTTTGTTTATGCTTGGGTCAGACTCAAACGCTCCATCAGTAATTCGACTCGGAAATTGAGCCAAAACGAAAGGTGGTGTTTTCATGCTTGTCATAACTGAATTATTACGGGAAGGAAATGTAAACAGGGCCGTCATTTGATATCGGGAAGACACGGCTTCTTTATACAGCAGGTGCACATGAGTAAAGGTTTTCTTTTAGTTTTTCAAATGCTGATTATTAGAGATTGTACATCACTTTAGTCCACAACAGCAAATATACTTTTTTTTTGGTAACACTTTATAATAACTGCCTGCTATTAATCATTAGTTAAGCATTCCTAAACAGTTAATTCATCATTTATAAAGTCAAGTCAAGTTTATTTGTATAGCGCTTTTCACAATACAGATTGCATCAAAGCAGCTTCACAGTATTAAATTAAAATAATACAACAAAGTTTGTTTCAAGAGGAATTTATTGATTGATAAAATTAAATTAAATATCCCCAAAATATCCCCAACTGAGCAAGCCAAAGGCAACAGTGGCAAGGAACCGAAAAACTCCATCAAGTGACCTAATGGTGTCCTAAAACTCCATCAGGTGCCTTAATGGAGAAAAAAAAAACCTTGGGAGAACCCAGGCTCAGTCGGGGGCCAGTTCTCCTCTGGCATTGGATAGAGGCTGGATTGTAGTTTGAACTGTAGGATTATATGAATGCCTGGCTGAAGAGATGCGACTTTAATCTAGTTTTAAACTGGGAGAGCGAGTCTGAGCAACGAACAGTATCAGGAAGACTATTCCAGAGTTTTGGAGCCAAATGTGAAAATGCTCTCCCTCCTTTGGTGGTTCTGGATATCCTAGGTATGACCAAAAGCCTTGAATTTAGTGATCTCAAAGAGCGCGATGGATTATAGGGCGATAGAAGATCCGTTAAATAGACTGGAGCTAAGCCGTTTAGGGCTTTATAAGTCAGTAGCAATACCTTGTAATTAATACGGAACTTTATAGGTAACCAATGCAGTGATGATAAAATCGGTGTTATATGATCATATTTTCTTGATCTCGTAAGAACTCTAGCGGCGGCATTTTGGACTAACTGTAGCTTGTTTATTGAGGATGCAGGACAACCAGCTAATAAAGCATTACAGTAATCCAGTCTCGAGGTCATGAATGCATGAACTAACTTTTCTGCATCAGAAACTGATAGCATATTACGTAGCTTAGCAATGTTTCTAAGGTGGAAAAAGGCTGTTTTTGTAACATAAGAAATATGATTTTCAAAAGACAGGTTGCAATCGAGTATAACACCCAGGTCTTTTACTGTAGAGGATAAAGTAACAGGACATCCTATGATGTTAAAGTTGTATTGTGCGAGGTTTTGTGGGCGGTTTTTTGAACCGATAAGTATTACCTCTGTCTTGTCTGGATTTAATAAAAGAAAATTACGCGTCATCCAATCTTTTATATCTTTAACACACTCTGTCAATTTGGAAAATGTAGCGTTTTCATCCGGCCGTGATGAAATATATATTTGAGTGTCATCAGCATAACAATGGAAACTAATTCCATGTTTCCTTATAATATTTCCAAGTGGCATCATATATATTGAAAATAACAGGGGGCCTAATACAGATCCCTGCGGCACTCCATAGTTTACTGGAGTTATGATCGATTTTTCTCCATTTAAATAGACAAAATGGTAGCGGTCAGATAGGTATGATTTGAACCAGCTTAGTGCTTGTCCTTGAACACCAGTATAATTTTGTAGTCGATCTAAGAGTATTGTGTGATCTATAGTATCGAACGCAGCACTAAGATCAAGTAAAACTAGTATTGAGATACAGCCTTGGTCAGAAGCTAAAAGTAAATCATTTGTGATTTTAACGAGCGCAGTTTCAGTGCTATGATGCGGTCTGAATCCAGACTGAAACTTTTCATAGATATCATTTTGTTGCAAGAAAGAGCCCAGTTGAGCGGACACCACTTTTTCTAATATTTTAGACATAAATGGAAGATTTGAAATGGGTCTATAATTTGCTAGATTATTATGATCTAATTGTGGTTTCTTAATGAGAGGTTTTATAACTGCCAGTTTAAATGTTCTTGGAACATGACCTAAAGATAAAGACGAGTTAATAATATTGAGGAGAGGCTCTTCCACTACAGATAACACTTCTTTCAGTAGTTTAGTTGGTATAGGATCTAATAAACATGTTGTTGTTTTAGATGAAGTGATAAGTTTATTTAACTCTTTTTGTTCTATAGTTGTAAAGCACTGTAATTGTTCTTTCGGGGTGATAATTGAAGCTGAATTGTAAGGCGCGATTGAAGATTGAACGTTTATAATTGTGGTTCTGATGCTTTCTATTTTCTCAGTGAAGTAGTTCATGAAATCATTACTACTGAACTGTAACGGGATATTTTGTTCGGGTGACGTCTGTTTATTTGTTAGTCTAGCCACGGTGTTAAATAGAAACCTTGGATTGTTTTGGTTGTTTTCTATTAGTTTGCGGAGGTGCTCAGCCCTGGCAGCTTTTAGGGCCTTTTTATAACGTGACATACTGTCTTTCCACGCGATTCTAAAGACCTCTAAATTAGTTTGTTTCCATTTACGCTCTAAAATACGGGTTTCTCTCTTTAAAACATGCGTAGTATTGTTATACCATGGTGCTTTATTTTTCTCTCTGACCTTTTTTAATTTAATAGGTGCTTTATTTATTAATAAAGCATTAATAGACATTAATAAGCATTTTATAAATACAGCTATAATTCTTGATTTATAAGCATCTATAATGTTTTAATAATTGTATTTTCATACTTTATTAATGATCAGTTTTTCATTTCTAAATGAAGTATTGCATTATTTACAAACCAGTTACATTATTTATCATTATTATTATACAAACTAGGTGTTGTCATTGATTAATAAGATCACTTCGAAAGTGTAAGTAAATGTAGTAGATTCAGGGAGTTATAAAGCATTTAGTAGTGGTCAGTTCAATATTGTGTGAGCTCATCTAAAGTGAGGACTAGTTATACCTTGTAAAGCATTTATAAAGGAGATTTAAAGTTAAAGATTTAAAGGAGATTTACTCATTAATCTTCTAAACAGAAAAAGGAAACAAACACAAACCAGTGATACAGAACATACACATATTTAACAGTCATTAAATCTCCTTTGTAAATGCTTTACGAGGCATAACTAGTCCTCACTTTAGATGAGCTCACAAATATAATGAACTGACCACTACTAAATGCTTTATAACTACCTGAATTAACCATGAATTACAGTAGAAATACATGTTAATAAAGCATTTATTAACACACTAAGTAACTATTACTATATGTCTGAATAATAAGATGTATTCAAACAGTTTATTAATAATTTACTTACACTTTCTAAGTGATCTTATGAACCACTGACAACTCCTAAATAACCGGTTTGTAAATAATGCAATACTTCATTTAGAAATGATAAATTGATCATTAATAAAATATGAAAATACAATTATTAAACACATTATAGATATGCTTTAAAACCAAGAACAAAGCATTCATAACTGTATTTATAAACTGCTTATTAATGTCTATTAATGCTTTATAAATGATGAATTAACTATTTACTAATGCTTAACTAATGATTAATAGCGTGCAGTTATTATAAAGTGTTACCCATTTAGTTTTTATTCATTAGTCATGCCAGTCATTACAAACTTTGTATCCAAATGAGATCACAGTCTTTATGTTTTTATAAACATGTAGCTTTAATGCATCTTTTTGGCAATATTTTCTTGCATTCACATTTCAGACACAGTTTGATGTGTGATGAGTTGAGTAGTAAATCGTCTGTTTATGGAACATTTAATGTAGAATGAATGTGTGAATGATTCCTCTTTTTTGTTTGTTTTTGGTGCAGCTTTGGTTCTTTGTAAATGAAATGCAGGGCCTGTAACTGAACCATTGTCCTGACGGCTGACAATCACTGGATCTTGTTTTCTGTCCGCTGTGCATGAGAATCAACAAGCAGAATGAACACTGAGCCGATATGCTGTTTCCATGCATTTACGTTTATTCATTTAGAGGACGCTTCTATTGAAAGCACCTAAATGACGTAAAGCAGAGAGTAAATGTAGTAAACAAAAGTCAAATACATTTTCAACAACATGTATAACACAGACACTGCAGGGTTTGACAAACACTACACAAAAGGCAGAGACACTGTAATTTCCAGTATTTTGCCTGGATCTAATCAAAACATCTTTTACACCAAATTACAGCTGTTCCAGCCAATTACTTTATTGTTCAGACTGTTTTTAAAAGCTCCAAATTGCCGTATGAACTAATAAGACAAGCAGGAAGAAATGTCTATTCTCAAAATGAGTTTGAGTCAATTATCAGCAGATGGTTAATTTAACCAATAATACAGCATTGTGTGATTATCATGAATGGATTACGCTTTCAAGCACTGCCCTAAAGCAATGAAGCTCATTATCATGTATTACCTTCCTTGAATACATTTTTAGTTTATGTATACTGTTGCATAAAGCTTTGTTGACCTGCCGTGAGAGCTTCAATTAGCAATCTTTGTTCTTTGTTTTTTGCCTTTGAAATGCAAAAGGAGTATGCCAAACGTTAAAAATAGTTGGCTTTCAGTAGGTAATTTAGAATAACTGGCAGTTACATGACCCATCTACAAGATGACACACTTGGTTATTTTCCTGGTTATATTTTGCATGACCAACGTACTTTAGAAAAACAAAAGTTCAATGCAAGTTTTAAACTCTCGTTAAAACTGCTTTGTTTTCGGTTCTGTGTGAAATTACATTTACATTCATCCATTTAGCGGATTGTTTTTTATACAAATGAGGAACATTTGTAAGCAATTCATCACAAGAACCAACAATATTTTCAGTGCACAAAGCCATGTTTCGGGTTAGCTAGTACACAATTATATCAATGCATTAATTGCATTTGTAAAAAAAAAAATCTGTGAATTCTCAGTTTTCTTTGGACCGTCTTTGAACAGTGTTTATATTTCAGAAACTGTCGAGTGCACAAAGTTTGCATGTGCTTGAACTCCTAAAGTACGACTCAAAATACTTGAATACTCGAAAGACTTAAAATAGTAGAATTACTATGAAGAGGCTCATGGGCGTCGGAAGCAAAAAAAAAAAAAAGTTTTTTTTTTACTGGAGTAGATGTGTTCCCGAAAGCCAAATACCTTATCTAAAATCTCTATGCAATAATGAGTGAGAGTAAAAATGAAATGAGCGCAAATCTGTCTATGCGTGCATCTCTCAGAAATCAGAGCTTGGCAAGAGGAATATCAACTGTTATTCAAGTTATAACAGTTAACTGTTAACTGAGGACCAGCGGGCAGCATACTAGAGGCACGCAGCTCGCAAGTGGTTTTCTCTAGAATACCTTGTTCTCCTGATATTTCAGTGCTGTATTTTAGTCAAGCCCTTGCACCTAGCACTTTAGATTTGACACATTTTGGCGTTATTGACTTAATTGCCCGACCGAAACAGCATCTGTAAGAATTGATAGATATAAATAGAAGGGCTTCAGATCACTTCAATAGGACCAGCGGGCAGCATACTAGAGGCACGCAGCTCGCAAGTGGTTTTCTCTAGAATACCTTGTTCTCCTGATATTTCAGTGCTGTATTTTAGTCAAGGTAAGGCCATCTTCGATTCTTTTGTTATTTTGTAATTTTAATTTCACATAATCCTGTATTTCAGTTAGACGCATTGGCACTTTAGAGAAATAGCCGCGAATGAAACAAATGTAAATGTTTATAGCAATCTAATTTGCACGTAACTTAAGCCCTTGCACCTAGCACTTTAGATTTGACACATTTTGGCGTTATTGACTTAATTGCCCGACCGAAACAGCTGTACTCACTCAAGCGGTGAGAGCATTATCTGTATATCTGTGTAATTTGCACGCTGCCGCGGAAGCGACAGCGGAAGCATTCAGCTCTCGTGTTCAGCCTCCTCGTGTGAAGACCGACTCGGGTAAAGACCAGCGACTCTACCTGCGCGACTCCACCGAGCAAGGACACCAGAAAGGCACTTACGTATCTCCTCTTCCCTTCTTTCTTCCTCTACTTATCTTATTGTTCACCTTAATCAACATGTGCTTTCAATACATTCCTGTTATCTCTGGGCGACGTCCTTTCATCACGCACAATAGACAGCGCAATACTGCCAATCTGCGTCCCATCCTCACATCCTCACACACTCCTCTCTCTCTTTCCGTGGGTCTATGGAATTGTCAGTCAGCAGTCAATAAAGCTGACTTCATTCCAGCCTTTGCATCTCATTCTACTCTTAGTATCTTGGGCCTGACTGAGACCTGGATTCGTCCAGAAAACTCAGCAACCCCTGCTGCTCTCTCTAGCAATTTCTCCCTCTCCCACTCCCCTCGCCAGTCTGGGAGAGGTGGGGGTACAGGGCTTCTCGTTTCTAACAATTGCAAATACTCCACGCTCTCTTCTCTATGCAACAACAACTCATTTGAATATCATGCTATTACACTTACAACTCCCATTAAAATCCATATTGTAGTCATTTATCGCCCCCCAGGTCAGCTGGGTAACTTTGTAGATGAGCTGGATGTGCTGCTGTCCACTTTCCCTGAGGACGGCACCCCACTTCTAGTCTTCGGTGACTTCAACATTCATCTCGAAAAGCCACATGCAACAGACTTCACCTCTCTCCTAGCCTCTTTCGATCTCAAACGACTCATCACCACAGCTACTCACAAATCAGGCAACCAACTGGACCTGGTTTACACACGCAACTGCACCACAGAAAACATCCTGGTGACACCTCTCCACGTTTCAGATAATTTCCTCATTACTTTCAGTCTACAACTCTCTACCCCTGCACCACCACCCCCACCACCAGTCACTTTCAGACGAAACCTGCGCTCACTTTCCCCCTCCCATCTTTCCTCTGCCGTGTCATCCTCTCTTCCCCCACCCTCACAATTCTCATCTCTGGATGTGAATACCGCAACGGACACCTTATGCTCCACTCTAATCTCTTCTCTAGACATTATCTGCCCTCTCTCCTCCAGGCCGGCACGCGCTACTCCCTCTAACCCCTGGTTATCTGAGGTTCTTCGGGAACACCAGACCAAACTCAGGGCAGCGGAGAGGAAATGGCACAAATCAAAAGACGCATCTGACCTGAGTATGTATCAATCTCTCCTCTCCTCCTTTTCTGTTGATGTTCATGCTGCAAAATCTTCATACTTCCACAACAAGATCAACAGCTCCTCCAACACACGATTACTCTTCAAGACATTCAACTCTCTCCTCTGTCCACCTCCACCACCACCCGCCTCCTCCTTAACTGCTGACGATTTTGCGCACTTCTTCACCAACAAAACAACAGCTATCAGCAGTCAGTTCTCAGCTCCACACACACAGGAACCCAGACCGACCCCTTCAACAGCCAATACCCCTCTGTCCTCCTTTTCTTCGCTAACCGAGGAAGAAGTATCTACACTTCTCCTCTCCAGTCACCCTACCACCTGCCCGCTTGACCCCATCCCCTCACACCTTCTACAAGCCATCTCTCCCACACTTCTACCATCACTCACACACATCATCAACTCATCCCTCCATACTGGCACCTTCCCTACAGCATTCAAGCAGGCTCGGGTTACTCCACTGCTGAAAAAAACAACGCTAAACACATCATTTGTTGAGAATTACAGACCTATCTCTCTCATACCATTCATTGCGAAGCCACTTGAAAGAGCTGTCTTCAACCAACTAACATCCTTCTTGTCTCTAAACAACCAGCTGGATGTCAACCAATCTGGCTTCAAGAAAGGACATTCAACTGAGACTGCATTACTGTCAGTCACAGAAGCCCTACGGATCGCAAAAGCTGCTTCCAAATCTTCAGTCCTCATTCTCCTGGATCTGTCTGCTGCCTTCGACACGGTGAATCATCAGATCCTTATGTCCACCCTCTCATCACTGGGCATCACAGGAACTTCACTCCACTGGTTTGAGTCCTATCTCACAGGTAGGTCCTTCAAGGTCGCATGGAGAGGTGAGGTATCCAGAGCACATCAGCTGACCACAGGTGTTCCCCAGGGTTCAGTTCTTGGTCCCCTCCTCTTCTCCATCTACACCACATCACTGGGACACATCATACAGGCACACGGTTTTTCCTACCACTGCTATGCTGATGACACGCAGCTCTTCCTCTCCTTTCAACCAGATGATCCCACAGTAGCTGCACGGGTCTCAAGCTGTCTGGCAGACATCTCCACATGGATGAAGGAACATCACCTGCAGCTCAACCTGGCAAAGACTGAGCTTCTCGTCCTCCCTGCCAATCCATCTCTACAGCACGACTTCACCATCCAGCTAGAGTCATCATTAATCACCCCATCAAGATCGGTCAGAAATCTTGGAGTAACGCTTGATGACCAGCTGACCTTCACAGATCACATTTCAAAGACAGCTCGATCATGCAGGTTTGCACTGCACAACATCAGGAAGATCAGGCCTTTTCTAACTGAGCATGCAACACAACTTATCGTCCAGGCCCTGGTCATCTCTAGGCTTGACTACTGCAATGCTCTTCTGGCTGGACTTCCAGCATGTGCAACCAAACCCCTACAGATGATCCAGAATGCTGCAGCTCGTCTTGTCTTCAACGAGCCCAAGAGGGCCGACGTCACTCCTCTGTTCATCTCTCTGCACTGGCTACCTCTCGCTGCTCGCATCAAGTTCAAGGCACTGACGCTTGCTTACAGAACTATCACAGGCTCAGCTCCCTCCTACGTTCACTCACTCCTACGAATCTACATCCCTACCAGACACCTACGATCGGTCAACGAGCGACGTCTCGTGGTTCCATCACAGAAAGCCACAAAATCACTTTCCAGAACATTCTCATTCACAGTTCCATGCTGGTGGAACACTCTCCCCACCCTCATCCGGAATGCAGAATCCCTGACAACATTCAAAAGACAGCTGAAAACCAATCTCTTCCGTGAGCACTTTACCTTATAAAAAAAATTCAAAAATAATTTCCTTTCCCTTTGAAACATCACTTATCAGGCTTATGCTACTCTGAATAATACCTGAACTTCGTATTTTGAGCACTTCTTGCGTTGTTGTTGCTTTTGCCTCTTTATGATGACTCGCTGAATTCAGTCCTAATTTGTAAGTCGCTTTGGACAAAGGTGTCTGCTAAATGACTAAATGTAAATGTAAATGTATGTAATGTAACTAAATCACTGTCAATCAGTGACTTAAATCAATAGGCTACTACATCATATACATGTTCTACGATATGATATCGCAAAACGTTGCAGAAAGACTCAGGCATCAGCAGGGGTGAGGGGCCTACATATGGTGCAGGCATGGAGAGCTAGGCTTTTAACCCTCATGGGTGAACTTTGTGTTCCGATGGACATAGATGACTAGAGTTGCAGTTCTGATGATAAGTTTGTGTCTGTATTTGTGGTTCTCTCTGGTTAGTTGAAGGTCTTATTTGGCAATACTGTTTTATTCAGTGTCATTGTTCATGGTCTACATTGTTATAAAGAATTGCTTGGCCAGTTGTTTTGCTTGTTAGCAATGTTTTCATATACAGTAGAAATGTGTGGAATTTTACAATATAAATCTTTAAAGCCCGTTTTCTCAAAATGACTTTTCTCTCATACTCCAAGTCCGAAATCTCCACTTCAGTAACACCTATATACAGGTACCTAGTTATATTATGAAGACATTTACAGAGGTATTTGTAAATATATTATTCCTAGCCTGATTTATACAACATTTTATTCCAAAAAACATGGCAAAAATAATTTTTTTAAGGCTATTGACAGTATATTCTGATTTATAGGATAACAAAAGTAGATATCCATAAATCCCTCTGTAATTTTTTCCCATCTAATATGTGAACACGAAAAACGAAATTTTAACCTGGATTTATCCAATACTCAGATTTCGTTTTTTTTTTTTAATATAGGCAAATTAGCGCATATTTAATTAGATAATGCCTAATTTGCATATTTAAACATTAAATTACAGAAAACTTGTAATACATTTTTTTCCTCATCTTAATGTAGTTAATCAACTGGGAAACTTTCATGGTGATATCTGCTAGTTCAAATGTTTACCCTATTCACCTGTAGTGTCTCGCCTTAAATGATTTAAGCCTTGTACAATATGATCCTCGAATGAATGGAATAAGCACAGCACAATCACAAATCAAACAGCGTGTTAATGGCCTTCTCTGCGCGTCTCTGTCTCTCAGCAACCAAACCAGCTCTATACATTATATACATTAATAAACTATCCCGCCTTCTAAGTAAAAGAGCCAATCGCTGATTGGTTGATCTGTTAGAAGCTCTGGTTCCCATACACACTAAAAAAAAATGGTTCTTCAGGGGTTCTTTGCGGTGGTTAAGGTGCTATATAGCACCACTACCATTTAAAGAACCTGTTAAGCCCAGTTTGGTTCTTCAGCGGTTCTTCAGCGGTTCTTTAGCGGTTCTTTGGGGTGGTTAAGGTGCTATATGGCACCTCTTATGGTTCTACATAGCACCATTTGACAAAGGTAGGTGCTATATGGCACTTAAAGTGGTTCCCCTATGATTACAAGCCAATTAACCACTTTTAGTGCTATTTAGCACCATTTTTGTTTAGAGTGTAGGAACCTGAGACTCGCACTCAGGACAGCACATGCGCATTGGCTCATCTAGCCTGAAAAGTAAGGGTTTGGTGGGAATTCACGCTGTCGCTAAAACGCGGAATGGAGTTTAATTTATCAGGGCATTCCTCAAGTGGAATGGATTTGACTGACGGCGGCTCTGAAAAGTGAACAGACATATGCGCTGAATTAGAGATGGTAAAAGTGAGTGGGTCCAATAGCATTGGTCTTAAAAAGTGGGTGGGTCTTGTCCCACCCATATACAATGGTTCTGACGCCCATGCATAGGCCACTAGACCAATTGAGGAGTTCCAGACCCTGCTTGTTTGGGTTTTAATGCTAGTAATAGAGAGGTTTAACATCATTGATTAGAGATGGTGCCGTTCGATTAGCAGGGAAGTCTGACTTTCATCAGGAGAACAGTGCTGTTATTTAGGAGGACTCACTCTAGGGAACCATTGAAGCTTTGCCCGTAGCGAGTCTTCATAAGCCATCTTCTAGGTGTTCCTTTGTTGGTTTGAAATAATTAGCACCGTTAGCAGTAAATCCCAGTATGGTGGAGATGAGACCAGTGTAATTGCCCTGTTCTGATCTCTCATCTCTTGGGGACGCACAGCACGCCGCACTGCACTTGACTTTATAAAGCAGACTGTTGACGTGTTAAATGTTATGTGTGGATTTTCTTTAGGATCTTTGCATTTGGCTTTTAGAAATGAGAGTGCAAATACAATTTTGCTGCACTAATAAGTCTGCGCCACAGAAACGGCTTTCTTTTGCATTGGAAAGACAGCTTTAAATCCGACCATATTTTCATTGCCTTAAAACCCATTCATGCCCACTCCATAACCTATTTGTGGAGTCAAGTGATAAATGACAATGGGAAACACTTCAGCAAAAGGGCAGCGTGAGACAGCAGAGGGATGACTTTGAGTGAGAAATTTAGATGCTAAATATAACTTTGTTTTTGCACTGGTAAAAGCTTGAAACTCAATAGAGTGACAAGTAGAGGAAAACCGGCGAGATCCATGGAATATGCCTTTGGATGTCAGAATCGTGATGCCAAAAAGAAAATGGAAAAAGATTGTCTTCATTTTTACAGAATACTGTTGTTGAAAAAGCCATTTGCAGCTCAACGCAGACACTTATGGTTGCAAGACATTTAATGGACAGGCTGGACTGATGAACGCTGCGATGATTGCCCTTCGATGTTAACAATAGGTCAACATATTAACATATGCAGTTCATAGGGACAGAATGTTTTAACCCTATAGTTAAAGCATGACATAACATTTAAACCTGTAGATAACATTTAAACCTAAAATAGTTTAATCTCACAATTCTGTCTTTTTTTCTTGAAATTCCGAGTTTATATCTGAGAGTAAAAATCTGAATTATGCGATATAAATTCGATATTCTGCCTTTTTTCCCTCAGGATTACGAGCTCATATCCCACAATTCTCATATCCCACAATTCCCCCCCATTTACTTTTTCAAAAAATTACCAATTGTGTAACTTAGTTACTTGTTATGGAAAGTAATGTGTTATGTTTTCTCACCTGGGCTGGCTCGCTGGTTTCTTTTAAAACACAAAAATAAATAAATAAAACTAATATTTTTGGGCAAATAAATGCCATTTCATAACCAAAAGTGAAATGAATAAACCTCAGACTGAAGGAAATGCGAATTCACGCCAGTACAGTAGAGGGCGCCGCTCAAACAAACACATGCAGGAGAAGAAAGTGCAACACTCTTACTTCAGAAATACAAAAATAAAAACAAATGTGATGTTTGTCTAATATAATTTTTGCTTATTATTATGGTTGAATCAAATCATCGAAGGGCATCTGCAAGACATTGGTTAATAATGTCAGATTGAATGGTATATTTGTATTATTTCACATTTAATGATTGGAGGTTTGCATAACATTCTGAGTTTGCATTTCACTGTTTTTATCCATTATGGCCTGGTTTCACAGACATGGTTTAGATTAAACCAGGATTAGGCCTTCGTTCAATTAGGACATTTAAGGATCTCAAGACAAAACAATGGCAGTGACGTATTTTAGGATTTTCAGTTAGTCTAGGACTACTAGCGTAAGCCTTGTCTGTGAAACTGGGGGTTCGAGTAATACTGAGCCTGTTTTTGTGCAAGTGAATGAGTAAATGCATGTTCACATTTACATCATGTTCACACACAGCGTCTCTGCACTTCGCTCAACATGCGGACAGGAGAGCTGGTGGTCGGGAAAACAAAGTCACTTGAGTTACTTATTTGTAAAAGTAACTCAAATAGTTTGTTTTAAATTTAAAAGTAATACGTTACTTTACTAGTAACTTGAAAAAGTAATCTGAATGTAACTCGTCGCATTACTTGTGATGCATTACCCACAACACTGCTGAGACATACACTCTTATGTAAGACTTGAATATAATCTCACTGCATAAATGGACACTTTTCTAATGAATGAGTGCATTTTGCACCATTGGTTTTGTCCTTTTGTAAAGTTTATTATGAATGATGGGGTCAGTGTAGTTATATCATCATGAGGTTTTGCCAGAAGGATGTTTTATAGATACATCCAGGGCTTCAGTCAGCATCACCAATGACATGTCATGCCACCATCTTTAATCTCGCAACACTGATTCATGTCACACGCATTTGAAACGACTTCTCTTCAGTACATCAAAATAATTGCCCTTCTGGGAGAGTAAAGGGGATGAACAAGCTCGATTTGGGAATGACAAAGCAAAGAGCTTCCTAGAAGACTTCAGAAACGGTGTCATGTTGTTTATACTGTACCAGCATTGCTCGTAGATAGATTAACTTGCTTGAATAAATGCTTCAAAGGAGTAAAAAAACAACAACAAAAAAAACATAAAATTCCATTATCATTCAAAATAATGTTTTTAATCTCAAAAAGCTGCTCATTTCCATAAACAGGTTCTGCTGTTATTCTCCAAAAAGGACATCAAATATTTCTAAAGCCATTCAATCGTTTTGTGTCAAGTGGAGACATCAATGTAAGCCGTTATTCAGCGATTATATTTCCCTCCACATATTCATTGGCAAATATGCATTGCACCAGTTTTGACATCAATGATGGCATTGGTTATCGTGTGTCACATGATCAATCAAGACCTGACAAGTTTTGATTTTACGCAGAGCATATGACGTGAGATTGTGAGGGGGATCAAAGTCATTTCTGAAATTCGTATCACATAATATTACATAATAATAACAATAATATACTGGACCAATGCTGCTTTTATGGTCCTTTTTGGTCCTTTTCTGAGATTGAAGCCCCAGGTCACTGTCTTCTTTTGCTGGAGGGAAAAAGAGCAGTGTGATCTTTATTTAAAATGAATTTGTTTTGTTCCATGAGCAAAAAAATAAAAAATAAGAGTCACATCGGCTTGGAAAAAACATGAGTTTTCCTTTAAAATTTCATTTTAAGAAAGTGTTAAGAAAAGTGTCTCTTCTCAGCAGAAATCCTCCAGTCTTTGTCTAAAAAATTAGATCGTGCAACATTTGAGCGTAATTTCCCGACGTTTCTGTGTCACGACGTGGAACAGAGAATTAAAGGACGTGCCGTTCCTGTCGTCTCCAGCTGCGAGCGAGATGAAAGTGAAGGCTTCTGTCAGAATAATTTTGTGCTGAGTTTGACTAGATCTAGACATGCATGTCTTCTCTAACTTTAACAGGAGCTTGATGACGTATTGTGTGAGGATGTACATCAGTGTGAACATAGATTTTACAGTCTTCAAGCTTGTGAAGGCTTTGATTCCTGCACTGTGAGTGTGTGGGATCAAAGATCTGTGGGAGGCGTGTGTTTATTCCAGCACACACAGCTGGATTGATAACCTTGCAGTGAACGATCAGAGTCAGATTTAGTCAGCAGAACACGCAAAAATGCTGAACTGCAGAAACTCTTCAAGACAAGGATGATTCAAGGTATCTGAGGATAATAATTGGTTACACTGCAAGTTTTGCAACACAATTTACCCAGCTGATCTGTCAAGTGCTAGTGATTGCAAAGGCAAAAAAATCAGAAAAAGCACCATCAGTAAAAAGCTATTGTTTTAGTAAAGTACAAGATATGCTCTTGTTTTCTCTGGAGGTGAAATATTTAAAAAGGAATTCTTTTTTTAGTCCAGAATTAATTCATGTTCCAGTGCTGTTTAAACAGATTTGGCTTTACCAACGGAAAAATAACACTAATATGTCTTGTTTTATTATTCGTATTTTAATTCTATTAAAGTGTCATATGTTTAAAAATAACTAGAAAACGGTACGAAAAATATTCCATTAGACGGTCTCCGCTGAGAAAGTGATATTGTTGCAGATCCAGGAGGACCTGTGAGCACCTGAGCGGATGCATGTGGAGATTGTTTCAGATGTGAGGACCTGTGAGCACCTGAGCGGATGCATGTGGAGATTGTTGCAGATGTGAGGACCTGTGAGCACCTGAGCGGATGCATTTGGAGATTGTTGCAGATCCAGGAGGACCTGTGAGCACCTGAGCGGATGCATGTGGAGATTGTTGCAGATCCAGGAGGACCCGTGAGCACCTGAGCGGATGCATATGGAGATTGTTGCAGATCCAGGAGGACCCGTGAGCACCTGAGCGGATGCATGTGGAGATGGTTGCAGATCCAGGAGGAACTGTGAGCACCTGAGCGGATGCATGTGGAGATTGTTGCAGATCCAGGAGGACCCGTGAGCACCTGAGCGGATGCATGTGGAGATTGTTGCAGATGTGTGGACCTGTGAGCACCTGAGCGGATGCATTTGGAGATTGTTGCAGATCCAGGAGGACCTGTGAGCACCTGAGCGGATGCATGTGGAGATTGTTGCAGATCCAGGAGGACCTGTGAGCACCTGAGCGGATGCATGTGGAGATTGTTGCAGATCCAGGAGGACCTGTGAGCACCTGAGCGGATGCATGTGGAGATTGTTGCAGATCCAGGAGGACCCGTGAGCACCTGAGCGGATGCATGTGGAGATTGTTGCAGATCCAGGAGGACCTGTGAGCACCTGAGCGGATGCATGTGGAGATTGTTGCAGATCCAGGAGGAACTGTGAGCACCTGAGCGGATGCATGTGGAGATTGTTGCAGATGTGAGGACCTGTGAGCACCTGAGCGGATGCATGTGGAGATTGTTGCAGATCCAGGAGGACCTGTGAGCACCTGAGCGGATGCATGTGGAGATTGTTGCAGATCCAGGAGGACCTGTGAGCCCCTGAGCGGATGCATGTGGAGATTGTTGCAGATCCAGGAGGACCCGTGAGCACCTGAGCGGATGCATGTGGAGATTGTTGCAGATCCATGAGGACCCGTGAGCACCTGAGCGGATGCATGTGGAGATTGTTGCAGATCCAGGAGGACCCGTGAGCACCTGAGCGGATGCATGTGGAGATTGTTGCAGATCCAGGAGGAACTGTGAGCACCTGAGCGGATGCATGTGGAGATGGTTGCAGATCCAGGAGGAACTGTGAGCACCTGAGCGGATGCATGTGGAGATTGTTGCAGATCCAGGAGGACCTGTGAGCACCTGAGCGGATGCATGTGGAGATTGTTGCAGATCCAGGAGGACCTGTGAGCACCTGAGCGGATGCATGTGGAGATTGTTGCAGATCCAGGAGGAACTGTGAGCACCTGAGCGGATGCATGTGGAGATTGTTGCAGATCCAGGAGGACCCGTGAGCACCTGAGCGGATGCATGTGGAGATTGTTGCAGATCCAGGAGGAACTGTGAGCACCTGAGCGGATGCATGTGGAGATGGTTGCAGATGTGAGGACCTGTGAGCACCTGAGCGGATGCATGTGGAGATTGTTGTAGATCCAGGAGGACCTGTGAGCACCTGAGCGGATGCATGTGGAGATTGTTGCAGATCCAGGAGGACCTGTGAGCACCTGAGCGGATGCATGTGGAGATTGTTGCAGATCCAGGAGGACCCGTGAGCACCTGAGCGGATGCATGTGGAGATTGTTTCAGATGTGAGGACCCGTGAGCACCTGAGCGGATGCATGTGGAGATTGTTGCAGATCCAGGAGGAACTGTGAGCACCTGAGCGGATGCACGTGGAGATTGTTGCAGATGTGAGGACCTGTGAGCACCTGAGCGGATGCATTTGGAGATTGTTGCAGATCCAGGAGGAACTGTGAGCACCTGAGCGGATGCATGTGGAGATTGTTGCAGATCCAGGAGGACCCGTGAGCACCTGAGCGGATGCATGTGGAGATTGTTGCAGATCCAGGAGGAACTGTGAGCACCTGAGCGGATGCATGTGGAGATTGTTGCAGATGTGAGGACCTGTGAGCACCTGAGCTGATGCATGTGGAGATTGTTGCAGATCCAGGAGGACCTGTGAGCACCTGAGCGGATGCATGTGGAGATTGTTGCAGATCCAGGAGGACCTGTGAGCACCTGAGCGGATGCATGTGGAGATTGTTTCAGATGTGAGGACCCGTGAGCACCTGAGCGGATGCATGTGGAGATTGTTGCAGATCCAGGAGGAACTGTGAGCACCTGAGCGGATGCACGTGGAGATTGTTGCAGATGTGAGGACCTGTGAGCACCTGAGCGGATGCATGTGGAGATTGTTGCAGATCCAGGAGGACCCGTGAGCACCTGAGCGGATGCATGTGGAGATTGTTTCAGATGTGAGGACCCGTGAGCACCTGAGCGGATGCATGTGGAGATTGTTGCAGATCCAGGAGGAACTGTGAGCACCTGAGCGGATGCACGTGGAGATTGTTGCAGATGTGAGGACCTGTGAGCACCTGAGCGGATGCATTTGGAGATTGTTGCAGATCCAGGAGGACCTGTGAGCACCTGAGCGGATGCATGTGGAGATTGTTGCAGATCCAGGAGGACCTGTGAGCACCTGAGCGGATGCATGTGGAGATTGTTGCAGATCCAGGAGGACCTGTGAGCCCCTGAGCGGATGCATGTGGAGATTGTTGCAGATCCAGGAGGATCCGTGAGCACCTGAGCGGATGCATGTGGAGATTGTTGCAGATCCATGAGGACCCGTGAGCACCTGAGCGGATGCATGTGGAGATTGTTGCAGATCCAGGAGGACCCGTGAGCACCTGAGCGGATGCATGTGGAGATTGTTGCAGATTCAGGAGGAACTGTGAGCACCTGAGCGGATGCATGTGGAGATGGTTGCAGATCCAGGAGGAACTGTGAGCACCTGAGCGGATGCATGTGGAGATTGTTGCAGATCCAGGAGGACCTGTGAGCACCTGAGCGGATGCATGTGGAGATTGTTACAGATCCAGGAGGACCTGTGAGCACCTGAGCGGATGCATGTGGAGATTGTTGCAGATCCAGGAGGAACTGTGAGCACCTGAGCGGATGCATGTGGAGATTGTTGCAGATCCAGGAGGACCCGTGAGCACCTGAGCGGATGCATGTGGAGATTGTTGCAGATCCAGGAGGAACTGTGAGCACCTGAGCGGATGCATGTGGAGATTGTTGCAGATGTGAGGACCTGTGAGCACCTGAGCGGATGCATGTGGAGATTGTTGCAGATCCAGGAGGACCTGTGAGCACCTGAGCGGATGCATGTGGAGATTGTTGCAGATCCAGGAGGACCTGTGAGCACCTGAGCGGATGCATGTGGAGATTGTTGCAGATCCAGGAGGACCCGTGAGCACCTGAGCAGATGCATGTGGAGATTGTTGCAGATCCAGGAGGACCCGTGAGCACCTGAGCGGATGCATGTGGAGATTGTTGCAGATCCAGGAGGACCCGTGAGCACCTGAGCGGATGCATATGGAGATTGTTGCAGATCCAGGAGGACCCGTGAGCACCTGAGCGGATGCATGTGGAGATGGTTGCAGATCCAGGAGGAACTGTGAGCACCTGAGCGGATGCATGTGGAGATTGTTGCAGATCCAGGAGGACCTGTGAGCACCTGAGCGGATGCATGTGGAGATTGTTGCAGATCCAGGAGGAACTGTGAGCACCTGAGCGGATGCATGTGGAGATTGTTGCAGATCCAGGAGGACCTGTGAGCACCTGAGTGGATGCACGTGGAGATTGTTGCAGATCCAGGAGGACCTGTGAGCACCTGAGCTGATGCACGTGGAGATTGTTGCAGATCCAGGAGGACCTGTGAGCACCTGAGCGGATGCATGTGGAGATGGTTGCAGATCCAGGAGGAACTGTGAGCACCTGAGCGGATGCATGTGGAGATTGTTGCAGATCCAGGAGGACCTGTGAGCACCTGAGCGGATGCATGTGGAGATTGTTGCAGATCCAGGAGGACCTGTGAGCCCCTGAGCGGATGCATGTGGAGATTGTTGCAGATCCAGGAGGACCCGTGAGCACCTGAGCGGATGCACGTGGAGATTGTTGCAGATCCAGGAGGACCCGTGAGCACCTGAGCGGATGCATGTGGAGATTGTTGCAGATCCAGGAGGACCCGTGAGCACCTGAGCGGATGCATGTGGAGATTGTTGCAGATCCAGGAGGAACTGTGAGCACCTGAGCGGATGCATGTGGAGATTGTTGCAGATCCAGGAGGAACTGTGAGCACCTGAGTGGATGCATGTGGAGATTGTTGCAGATCCATGAGGACCTGTGAGCACCTGAGCGGATGCATGTGGAGATTGTTGCAGATCCAGGAGGAATTGTGAGCACCTGAGCGGATGCATGTGGAGATTGTTGCAGATCCAGGAGGACCCGTGAGCACCTGAGCGGATGCATTTGGAGATTGTTGCAGATCCAGGAGGACCCGTGAGCACCTGAGCGGATGCATGTGGAGATGGTTGCAGATCCAGGAGGACCTGTGAGCACCTGAGCGGATGCATGTGGAGATTGTTGCAGATCCAGGAGGACCCGTGAGCACCTGAGCGGATGCACGTGGAGATTGTTGCAGATCCAGGAGGACCCGTGAGCACCTGAGCGGATGCATGTGGAGATTGTTGCAGATCCAGGAGGACCCGTGAGCACCTGAGCGGATGCATGTGGAGATTGTTGCAGATCCAGGAGGAACTGTGAGCACCTGAGCGGATGCATGTGGAGATGGTTGCAGATCCAGGAGGAACTGTGAGCACCTGAGTGGATGCATGTGGAGATTGTTGCAGATCCATGAGGACCTGTGAGCACCTGAGTGGATGCATGTGGAGATTGTTGCAGATCCAGGAGGACCCGTGAGCACCTGAGCGGATGCATGTGGAGATTGTTGCAGATCCAGGAGGAACTGTGAGCACCTGAGCGGATGCATGTGGAGATTGTTGCAGATCCAGGAGGACCCGTGAGCACCTGAGCGGATACATGTGGAGATTGTTGCAGATCCAGGAGGAACTGTGAGCACCTGAGCGGATGCATGTGAGATTGTTGCAGATGTGAGGACCTGTGAGCACCTGAGCGGATGCATGTGGAGATTGTTGCAGATCCAGGAGGACCTGTGAGCACCTGAGCGGATGCATGTGGAGATTGTTGCAGATCCAGGAGGACCTGTGAGCACCTGAGCGGATGCATGTGGAGATTGTTGCAGATCCAGGAGGACCCGTGAGCACCTGAGCGGATGCATGTGGAGATTGTTGCAGATCCAGGAGGACCCGTGAGCACCTGAGCGGATGCATGTGGAGATTGTTGCAGATCCAGGAGGAACTGTGAGCACCTGAGCGGATGCATGTGGAGATTGTTGCAGATGTGAGGACCTGTGAGCACCTGAGCGGATGCATGTGGAGATTGTTGCAGATCCAGGAGGACCTGTGAGCACCTGAGCGGATGCATGTGGAGATTGTTGCAGATCCAGGAGGACCTGTGAGCCCCTGAGCGGATGCATGTGCAGATTGTTGCAGATCCAGGAGGACCCGTGAGCACCTGAGCGGATGCATGTGGAGATTGTTGCAGATCCAGGAGGACCAGTGAGCACCTGAGCGGATGCATGTGGAGATTGTTGCAGATCCAGGAGGACCTGTGAGCACCTGAGCGGATGCATGTGGAGATTGTTGCAGATCCAGGAGGAATTGTGAGCACCTGAGCGGATGCATGTGGAGATTGTTGCAGATCCAGGAGGACCCGTGAGCACCTGAGCGGATGCATTTGGAGATTGTTGCAGATCCAGGAGGACCCGTGAGCACCTGAGCGGATGCATGTGGAGATGGTTGCAGATCCAGGAGGAACTGTGAGCACCTGAGCGGATGCATGTGGAGATTGTTGCAGATCCAGGAGGACCTGTGAGCACCTGAGCGGATGCATGTGGAGATTGTTGCAGATCCAGGAGGACCTGTGAGCACCTGAGCGGATGCATGTGGAGATTGTTGCAGATCCAGGAGGACCTGTGAGCACCTGAGCGGATGCACGTGGAGATTGTTGCAGATCCAGGAGGACCTGTGAGCACCTGAGCGGATGCACGTGGAGATTGTTGCAGATCCAGGAGGACCTGTGAGCACCTGAGCGGATGCATGTGGAGATTGTTGCAGATCCAGGAGGACCTGTGAGCACCTGAGCGGATGCATGTGGAGATTGTTGCAGATCCAGGAGGACCTGTGAGCACCTGAGCGGATGCATGTGGAGATTGTTGCAGATCCAGGAGGACCTGTGAGCACCTGAGCGGATGCACGTGGAGATTGTTGCAGATCCAGGAGGACCTGTGAGCACCTGAGCGGATGCACGTGGAGTTTGTTGCTGGTCTTGAGACTAACGCACATATTACCTCATTTCCAGACCTGGAAGCCTGCATGTGACTTTTTTCTTCTTCTCAATTTTATCTCAAAATTGTACATATTCCTACATTATCAGTTGCACACTTACACTCTGTAAGTTAATGTCGAGAACAAAGAGAGCTGTTGCTACACAAATAAGAAACATGAACATCAGTAAGTACTTATGCATTTATTTACTTTTTTTTAATTTATGCATTTATTAACATTTATTAATTTGTTATTTATGCATTCATGTGTGCACTTATGAATTTACATATGCATTTATTTATGCATTTATTAATCTTTTTATTTATGTATTTATCTGCATGTATGCTCAATTTACTGAAATAATTGTTATGCCCATTTTGGAAACAAATATAGACTGTTTTGCATGTCCAGCAAAAAGTATTTTTATTATAAAAAATATTATATATTTTTTATTACTTAAAAAAGTATTTTTTTTATTATTATTATTAATTTACCATTTTGGAGCAAAAGTATACATTGTAAAGTGGAAAATATATTTCCACTTTATATATTTATATTTCGACACAGAGACTAAATTTCATCGCCACTTTCCCTTGTTAAACTTGTGGTGTTACAACTCAATCCATGTTCCAAGTCTTCCCTTCTAATATATGCGTTATATATTCATGTTGCGATGTTGTTATTTTAATATGTTTTTCAGCATGTTTCATTATATTAGCCACTCTTCAGTAAAAATAAACATTCCTTAAAATAATTTGCTGCTGTCTCTAGTGGCATTAATTGGGATGTAATTAGATGTTTATTTGCTCCAGATTAATGTTGAACTTCCCAGAACAAACAGTGTTCAATCTGGCAACGTAAATGTCAGGTGTTGATCTTTTTAGTGTCCCACTCCTGATTTAACATTTACTTGATTTCGCTCTCAGAAGCCATCAGCATGTGTTGATCCTCCTGAATCAGCCGTGATTTGGAAGCACCTGGGGAAATCATTGAGCATCCCACGGTTTACAGCCTCTTCCTGAGACTTCAGGTGGTGTAAACACAGCTTGTCCCGTTGAGTTAGAGCCTCCTTGTCCTCGCAGAGACGCCCCTTTGACTGCAGTGGTCTCATCACACTCATGTTTGCAATAATTACTGTACCAAGCATTCAACACACAATAATGGCCTTTATTCTCTTGAATAGGCAGTATTCAATACACCGCTCAGTCGCTTAGTTTAAAGTTTCCACCCAGACTCTCTCATTCATCTTGGTTTAAAACTTCTTCAGCATCATCTTTTGCTCCCCGCAGAGAGAGAGAGAGAGGGAGAGAGAGAGAGAGAGTCCTCCACAAATCAGTCCTCTTCTCCTGTCAGAGACGCCCTGTGAAGAGAGAGAAAGAGCACTTTCTTGACAGCTGTGCAAATCTGAAAGCTTTCTCCTATCCTAAGGGCCCATATTTTATACATCGTAAAAGCGAGTCTCGATGTTGATTTACCGATGACCGAAAATCAAATCTCGTCGCTTTGGGTCTGCGACCACAGTGGCATTTTATGTGTTTATTTGAGTCATTTTGCAGCCTTAAAGGAGCCATATTCTGTATGCTTATAGTTTGTAGCATTTCATTTTCTCTCTTAACTCAAAAAATAACCAATTGATTAAGTTTGAAGTTGACTGAGTTTGAAATCCTTACGAAAGTGGGTCAAAAATGCACTGTATTTCAGCTAATTACATTTAATGTAAGTTTAAACCGTATTCATTTGTTTTTAATCTTGCAGTTAAGAGTACGAAAGTTTTTTTTTTTTCACAAGGGAACCCACATCAGAAAGGCTAATTGTACAGTCACGTTAAAACACAAAAACAGTCACACATGATCTAAAATGTATTAAACGTCAATCATCCCTCTCAGAATGCCCACATCCTCCCGCTGTCCTCGGATAACCTTGTAATCACCCTTGGTTTACATCACCCTCAAACAGTTCAGTCTGTTTCCATCCCTCATCCAATTTTAATTAGTGCCAACTTTGAAAACAATCTCTCGCTCTCTCCCCGGTGTTTCTTGACACAGTGAAGATGAATTCATTTTTAAGAAAGATAAATATAGAGCAATTTTAGGTTAGAAATGCAACTAAACCAAAATATGAACATGAAATCCCACGTTTCATTTGAGCTCCTGTTCCGGGGCCTGTGTGAAAGCTACTGTCGTTGACCAGCGCAGACAAAGTTTTCTAATCTGTGCTGATATAATGTGATTCACTGATATTGACGTCAATACATGAGAATATCTGAATGACCCATTTTAGCTGCTTAGTTTCCATAAATAGTCTGGATGAAGAGGGAAGGGAGCGTTGTGAATGCTTGTGAACGTTAGAGTATGTCCAAACAGGGAGACACAATCAGATTATAAATATATTTAGTAAAAATGGGGATTCCTTAGCCTGGATGGCAATTACTTAGCCCCGCCCACAACATTCAACCGGTCTGGACTTGATCCGTTGTGGAGCTATTATGCCCGAACAAAAGCTGTTCGGACCAATCAAATGGTCAGGTCGGGCTTTATACGATGATGTACAGATGATCAACAGTAACGTAATCATCCACGTCACCAAAGAGCGCTTGGGTTGAATTCGTTTACAACAAAGATGGCTGCCGCTGGAGAATTGAGATTTCACACTTACAAATAAGTCAGAGAGAATAATGCATATTTGGCGTAGTCTACTGTCCGAGGAGAGGGCGGCTCGGTATCGGCCCGAACCCAAAGTACTCCCCCGTATTCCAGGCTGTGGAAGAACAAGCCGAGAGTGAGTGGAGGGATGCTGGAAACTGTCAAGGAATGTTTGGTGAGTTGACAGAGTGAATAAATATATGCTTCCTCTCATGCTGATAGGGTAGACATGGTAATTGTTTGATGACAAGTTGATTGGAATGATTATTTGAACGTGCTCCTACCGAACTTTGTTTATGAAACATCATGTGTAGATTCAGCCATCGCGTCTGTTATAGAAGATATCGACAGCGCATTCATTTTAAAAGAGGAACAGAGAACCGCGATCAAGGCATTTGTCGATTGGAAAGATGAATGAAGAACATACGTCACTTACTCTATTGCTCTGATTGGCTGTAGGTCTATCCAATTGAGTTCAGAGGCATTTTCTTTCCTGGTTCGGTTGAAACACACCCCTTAATCACAGCCCAATGGAGCAGATCAGACTCACATTCTGACTAGAATCTGAGAATGATGACGTCAGGCTATGGATTACTAGCAGTATTATTATTTATTTATGTAAAGCGGAAGACAAGTGGAGCCATCACCAGTGGCAGATTCCAATTGGAGAAGAGCAGTGTGGATTTATGGGTAGAGATTTTATTTCATTTCATTTCATTTCATTTTATTTTATTTTATTTTATTTTATTATGTTTTCTTTATTTCCATTTTTTCTTTATTTTCTTTATTTTCTTTTAAATTATACTTTTATATGTGCATTTTTACATTACCCTCCAATTTCTTTAAATATCAAATAAAGTAGCACATAAAACGGTGAAATCCTCTAATATATGTCCCATTTAAATGGTTATAATTTGCCTTTTGTACCGTGTTTTGAATGCATTTGCTAGATGTAAATTATTTGTGCTTCTTGCTTTGCACTGCTATTAATTGAGAATCTCTTTAAACATTCTCACTAAGAGGAGGAGAATAAACATGGCTGTTTGACCTCTTTCTCATTTCAGATGTAGTCGGTAAGCTTTCCTCAGATTTATTTTTTCCTCGGAGCGCATTGTTTACTGATCCAGACAGCTTGCAGCTAATATTTTCTTAGTGCTCGTCTTCAAGTTCTGTTAATCATTGAGTTGCTGCAAATGTCGCTGCCTTCTGAATTCATGAGCCAGTCAACCCGCATGAAAGATATTCTGTAGGAAAACAGTTTTAATGACGCCGTTTACATGCGATAGAAGTATTCCCCCTGCTCTGGCATTAGTACAGTAAAGCTACAGTGCACAATCCAAGAAAATTAAACCTTTACACAAGGTATTTTAGGGCCCTTAATAATTAGAATGATATAATAGTGTGTGAGAGAACAGAAGAGAAAGAATAAATAACATTAAGGGTCCTATTTTAACGATCTAAGCTCATGGTCTAAAGCGCAGGGCGCAAGTTCACTCAGGGCGCGTCCGAATCCACTTTTGCTAGTTTAACGACGGGGAAAATGGTCGGCGCTCCCGGCGCTGGTCTAAAAGGGTCGTCTCTATTCCGTAATGAGTAATGAGTGTGTTTTGGGATTTACGTGCGTTAAACCAATCAGAGTCTCATCTCCCATTCCCTTTAAATGCTCGCGCCATGGCGGATTCACTATTTACATGATGTAATTTGATAGTGGAAAGACTGAACACTTCTCTAGCGAGGAAACGGATCTGCTCGTGTGTGAGGTTAAAGCTGTGTGTGTGTGTGTGAGGTTAAAGGTTAAAGCGAGACCATCTACGGGACAAGCCGGATTTCACCATATCTTTATATAGCCTCCTACGACCCCGTGTCCACATACGTGGACATCACATTTTTGGCTGTGTGCAGCATAATACTTAATTCTGTGTAACTGGAACATGTTTTACACAATCGCGGACACCTATACTGCCATCTGGTGGTGTCAGGAGACATTTTTTTTTTAACATAAATATTGTCAAGATGGCGGAGAACACAGGCGAAATGTCACGCAGGCACATCAGACCAAAACGTCCACAAGGTAAAAAATTTAATAACATTTCATTGTTGATTCTTGTTAAGTTATGCATAATAATGTTGTATGATTAAAATGGCATGCACATTTGACAAACTTTTGTAACAGGAAAGATTTACTAGGCTGCTAAATTTGATGTCCACATATGTGGACAATGGGACTTAACTTCGATGAAACTGTAGCAAAAAAATTGAAAATTTGTAGTTGCACTGAGCTTCATGTGACGCACATTGGCTCACATCGAGCACACACACACACACACACACACACACACACACACACACACACACGCTCTTGCTCACTCGCGATGGCGTGCACACATACACACACACTTGCTCACACACTCGCGTACAGACACACACACACACACACACACACTCTCTCTTGCTCACTCGCGATGGCGTGCACACATACACACACACTTGCTCACACACTCGCGTACAGACACACACACACACACACACACACACACACACACTCTCTCTTGCTCACTCGCGATCACGCGCACACACACACACTCTCTTGCTCACTCGCGATCGCGCACACACACACGCACAAATAAAAAAAACATTCCTAGTTTGGAGAAGTTGAAGTTTTGGAGTGTTACAAAAAGAAAGCAAATTTTCAAGTTTTGTTTTGTATATGTTTTTTATTTGGATATCAATTTTGTTTTTCCATATCAATGTTCAGAAGTGGTGATCAGTTGACAGCTCGCCCCTCTCTTTACCAGAGTGTCCAAGACATACGGCCGCAGGTCAGATGAAACGACCACAAAGTCGATCATCGGCCTCTGGCCTAGGGTGTCCTGGTGCCACCCCAGACAGCAACATAGTATCAGCCCAGATCTGGCCCAAATCTGGTTCATGTGGATTCCACACGGTCCAGATGTGGGCCAGATCTGGGCCGACACTATGTTGCTGTTTGGGACGTGCACTGATGGACACCCTTATGCTTGAACATGGTGTTCGTTATGGACAAGCTGTAACTAGCACAGAAGTCCAATGACAGAACACAGCTCGGGTTCAGATCAGGGGGGCCGTTCCTCCCAATCACGCCCCACCAGGTGTCACTGTCGCTGCCCACAAGGGCGTTGAAGTCCCCAAGTAGAACGACGGAGTCCCCAGTCGGAGCACTTTCCAGCACCCCTCCAGGGTCGAGGGATCGGGTCGTCGAGGCCCCCGCCTTCAACTGTCGCCCGATCCTCTAACCACCGGCCCCCTACGGTCCCTCCTACGGGTGGTGAGCGGCCCCACATCGCTTCTTCAGGCTGAGCCCGGTTGGACCCCATGGGGGGAGGCCCGGCCACCAGTCGCTCTCATACGAGCCCCAACCCCAGGCCTGGCTCCAGCTAAATTTTCGGATCCAACTCACCTGGGCTGAGTTGTGGGTCATGAGCTGTGGGTCAAGGATAAGATCCTGGATACAGGCAGCCAAAATGAGCTTTCTCCACAGGGTGGCTAGGCGATCCCTTAGAGATAGGGTGAGAAGCTCGGTCACTCGGGAGGAGCTCAGAGTAGAGCCGCTGCTCCTCCACATCATGAGAGGTCAGCTGAGGTTGCGGATGCCTCCTGGACACCTTTCCGGGAAGGTGTTCCGGGCACGTCCCACTGGGAGGAGACGCCGGGGAAGACCTAGGACACGCTGGAGAGACTATGTCATCCAGTTGGCCAGGAAACGCCTCGGTGTATCCCTGGAAGAGCCGGACGAAGTGTCCAGAGAGGGGGAAGTCTGGGCATCTCTGCTTAGACTGCTGCCCCCGCGACCCGGCCCCGGATAAGCGGAAGATGTATATATGTATGTTCAGAAGTTATACAAGAGTAACAACGAAAAATGTTCAGGCACTGGCTGTAAATAAAAGAGATTTGCACTTTGTTACACAATGGTGTATTGATTTTTTTCTGTGAATTCAGACCCGGTGTCCACATATGTCCACATCATTTTTTTCAAAAAGTGCTTCATGTTCAAAGATAATATCTGGTTATTATATGTGTTGGTCCCTCCTAACCCCATAAAGCTAGAAGAAATCTAAAATGCACGCCAAACCAAAGCTCGGGTCTTAGGAGGATACACAATAATAATCTTTTACATTGTAATCCTTTTATTTTAAATATTTGGCATGTTTGTGTGCATCTGCGTGTCCCTGTGTGTTTAATAAGCAGAGTGTACGTGCATTGTGGACCCTCCTATAGGCGCACATTACTAACGCACTCTTTAAATAACAAAAAACAACGCTGCCCATTTTCGTTTATCTGGGAGTGACGCTCCCAGTTGCCCATTCTCAATGGGAAAGTGCTTAAGCAACATCGGATTAGCTGAAGTGACATGACGCTAACAGAGAGCAGACAAACGGCTAGTAGTGACATCAGCGGCAATCCACATGTCACTCAAGTGGCCACACCCCCTTAATTATGCAGAACTTTAAGGATTGATATAATTTAAATGGATGAGTTTTAAAAATATTCACCCCCCTCACAGTCGCCATGAAGGGCAAAATTAGCTATATAGACCAACGCCACTTTTTGCACCAGGCTGTAAATATGTTTTTTCTGCTGGAAAGTTGGCCATTTCTATGGGATTGACTCTCTTTTGGAGCCGGTCTCTAGTGGCCAGTCGATGAACTGCAGTTTAAGTCACTTCTGTGTTGGATTCAATAGGGAGGAAGGTTGACACTTGGTTGAACCCAAACGACTGTGAAGCTTTGGGACTCGATCTACTCCATGTTGATCATCGTTCTGAATCCGATCCGGACGAAGACTTTCCCCAAAATGCTGGTGGGGAAAGAGTTAATATCAACATGATTGTGTTTTGTGTGTCATTCACTGCAGACTGACACACTGACAGTTTCCCTGTAGGAAACTCTGTCCTTTGATAATCAGTGATAACAGTGGATTGAGAATTGTGGTGTTGTAGATCCCTGACATGAGTTTTAATTAGGATCTGTCCAGTCCCAGCTCTGTTCCTGGCGAGCAGAGGATCTCTCAGGAGAGTAATTAGAGCTCCAACAGCACGCACACACACACACACACACACACACACACACACACACACACACACACACACACACACACACACACACACACACACACACACACACACACACACACACACACACACACACACACACACACAGCTTCATTCCAGCATCTTATCTCTCTCTCTCTCTCACACACACACACACACACACACACAGCTTCATTCCAGCATCTTATCGCTCTCACACACACATATGAAACACACAAACAAGTCTATCCCAACCTGAGGTCAGGAGTCGCGCTCGCCCACACTCCCTTCACCACGTTTTTGGGCCTGGAACCAATTCATTATCTCTCCAGTTGCTTCCTGCTCAAAAAAGGGATTTGACCAGCGTTCAACAATAATTGTTCACACAGACTGTTTTTGCTCGGGTCATAACCTGCACCTTGCATCTCTTAATATAGAAAGCTGGCCCTTATCAAACATTTATTCTGTTGTTTACTGACAGCCTTGCATTTTTAAAGGGAAGCTTTATTTTCTGTGTCTCTCTATCTTATTCTTTCTCTCTCTTTTTAAATGGCATCTGAATTGTTTGCATTGTATTAAAGTGCCCCGTTGTGTGCTTTCTCGGATATTCCCTTTTATGTAGTGTGAAATAAAGCTGTTTGTGAATGTAAAAGATCTGCAAAGTTTAAAAGATCAAAGTGCAGATAAATGGAGTTATTGTCTCCTAAAAGAAAGAAGTGATTCTGAAGTGGCTGAAACCGTTTTTCTGCTGCCAAAGCAAATCCATTTTGATGCACTTCCAAAGCATGAGATTGATACTGTAAAACGGATGCCATCGTTACTGTTCGTATCACTGTGTATCAAGTGCTGAGGAAGAGATTCAGATTCAGATATGCTAATGAGTGTTTGGTTTCTGACCAATCACAACAGACTGGGCCATCTGACCAATCAGAGCAGAGTAGCTCTCAGAGAGGTTCAGTGAGTAAAGGGCTGATTTTGCAATTAATATTATGTGAAAATGAAAGTGTTTTTTTTCTTTTTTTTTTTCTTTTTTTTTTCACTTGGATGCATGTAAACTTATTATAGGAGACTCGATTACAAAATTAGGAACCTTCAAAATAGCATTATACATATACTGTTGCATTGAAAGTGAATTATTGGTACATGCAAGCAACCATAGAGTCTATGATGGGACTCCTCACATTGATTTATTATTCTGGCACTGACACAAAAGTAATATACCGTATAATCACAGACGTTCTTATCTGCACAGGATTAGATTTCTCAGAGGACGCATGAGTTAGCTGAGAAATATTAAGTTATTGGTTCCATAATATTTACCGAGGTTGTGTGAGGAAAACACGTTCGATTCAGAAAAGATTAAAACCACAAAGTACATCTGAGGAACAGTCAGCTCTGAATAGGGTTTAAGAAATAATAATAATTAAAAATAATATCCACTAAGGGTTCAAGCACTAATACGTCACGACAAGCATCAGACCAACTGCAACAATGAGCAAGTAAAGACATATTAAGATGATTTTAGGCAAAATGGATGAAAAATCATAATTTTATCACTTTCGACCAATGGGGGCGCAGTGACCAAACTGATGTGGTGTGGTCATTCATAGTGAGGTGACAATGACACATGCAAAGTTTGGTGTCAATATGCCAAAGCATTGCAGAGATAAAGCCTCAGAGTCATTTTGCATCATGCCTCAACTTTGTTGCTTTGGTATATGAAAACAGTTTCGTCTCTCGACATGATAGATAAAATAACTTTTTGTCAGCGCGGTCTGAAGATGATACAGTGATCCGAAAGAAAATCTAAATGGCAGACAGGAAGTTCGGCCAAATATGGCAAAGTTGGTATCTATGTTCTCAGCATGAACCAAGGAATCTATTAAGACCAGTTTCATTACAATAAGCTGTTTTATTCAAAAGCTATTAGCATTTAAAAAAATGTCTTGAAACGTTTTGAGTACCTTCCGATGACACATACTGAGTTTCGTAATGATACACCAACGCATTTGTAAAATATAACATTTATGTCAGAATACTGTATTGAAGTTAGTAACTACTTCATGTTGTGTTTAATTATAGCGCCACCAAGTGGTTTTTTGTTTTGTTTTTTGAGTTCTCAAAATGCCCCCATACATAAGCTTGTGAAATTTGGTGAAAACATCTAATTTCGTTTAAGAGTTATAGACATTTATATGAACACAAAAGACCCACACCTGCTTTGATTGTAGTCGGATCAGTGTGTCACTGACAAACAAGAGCTGAATCTGCAGACATCTAACACACATTTGACTCAGTGTATTCTTTCAGTCCGTGAAAACAGTTGAGACCCACCCCCTAAGAGCCACTTATCTGACATATCCAGAAACATAAATGATCATGCCGGCTCCACCAGTGTTGGGGTCGTGATCCACTTAGGCTGAAAAGTTTTCCGGGTGCACTTGCGAACTCTCTCTTTGTGTCAGAAGTGTTTTTCAGAGATTCATGAGAAGTATTTTGTCAGTTACTCTCTGTCCACGACTAAACAAAGTATGTATTCTCACAATCTGTCGTCTCTTGGGAAGCACTTTAAGCTCTTAAAATGTTCATGAAATGAGCATCAGATCAGAGCACGTCCCGCAGGAATCGAGTTACCACAGAATGAATGGATTCTGGGAAGTGCAATGAGCGTAATCTATGTACTCATGTGACCAACTTTATGGATGGTGCAAAACTGTACATTTGTGTATGTTTGGATAGACATATTATATTTGTCATTTTTATTCTTTATTTTTTATTTTTTTATAAACATATTTAGTTGCACTTTATTTCACAGTACATGGACTTACATGTGCTTACAGTGTGTAAGGAAATACTGGGTGGGTTATGTATAAGGTAACTACATGGGTTAAGGTTAGGTTTAGGTGTAGGTTCAGGGTTAGTACCTAGTTATTACTCAGTTATTGTAATAACTGTAATAAGTACATACAGTACATGGGGAACAGGACTATAATACAAAGTTCTACCACATATTTAAATTTGACTAATTCAAGTCGCTTGCTTGAATCACATTTTGTATGGCTGAATTTAAATGTCGAAGCAAATGAATGTTTAAAATGTGTTGTTAAATATTTTATGTTACGTTGCCCCTATTCTTGGATATTACCTTTCATGTAGTGTGTAAAAAAAAAAATGCTTGTGAATGTAAAAAGGTCTGCAGAGTATAAAATATCAAATTGCAGATAAATGGAGTTATTGTCTGCTAAAATAAAGAAGTGATTCTGAACTGCATGAAACTAGATGTCAGTTGTTTTAATGGACTACAGTATTATGAACCTATATAGGATTGTAACTAATTTGCATAACGCCAGCCCATTGGCTGAGCAGCGTCTCTTAGCTCCGCCCTCAAACACTGTAGTTTATCTGAGACTGGAAGAGTTTGGTTCGTGTTGTTCATGTCGAGAAGACGCTGTTTTGATGAGACTGATACGGTAAAACCCACACCATCGTTACTGTGATCAAGAGCTGAGATTCAGATATGATAATGAGCGTTTGGTTTCTGACCAATCACTGCAGACTGATCTGACCAATCAGAGCAGAGCAGCTCTCAGAGAGGCGGGGTTTAGAGAGACTGAATCCTTGATCGAAGCGTTTCAGACACTGTGAGAAAAGAGCTGATGCTGTAATGCATATATAATGAGGAAATTAAAGTGTTTTTTGACCTTGGATGCATGTAAACCTATTATTGATTCGTAATTATTTGCATATTAACAAGGTTTGCATTTTAGATGTTGATGTTCTGCATTTCAGTCTCTATCCAAACATATGAAAATGTATGTGCACTAGAACCAACTTCAAATCTGAATACTTACGAATACTATTGAGGTCATGCTGGGATAGTTCGAAAGAATAGTAAGAAATATAACATGCAAACCATTTAAAAACACCAAACTCTCTGTGGTATCGGCCTGATTACTGCACAACTCAAAGAGGTCAGACATCAGTGCTCTTTGCCAAAAACAAACGGAAGGCATTCATCCAAAAAACATGAAAATATATGCGCTGCTTGCCAGACTTCACTTCACAATATTATCAGGGTTTCCTAGTTATACCTCTTTTTTTGTCTGTTTGCATTATGTCTCTTAATCAGTATATGCCAGTTGTTCCCTCAAGCAAAGCATCTCTGCTTGTGTGAGTATATTTAGAGAGAGAGAGAGAGAGAGAGAGAGAGGGAGAGAGGGGAGAGAGAGAGAGAGAGAGAGAGAGAGAGGGAGAGAGGGAGAGAGAGAGAGAGAGAGGGAGAGAGACACAGAGAGAGAGAGAGAGAGAGAGAGAGAGAGAGAGAGAGAGAGAGAGAGAGAGAGAGAGAGAGAGAGAGAGAGAGAGAGAGAGAGAGAGAGGGAGAGGGAGACACAGAGAGAGAGAGAGAGAGAGAGAGAGAGAGAGAGAGAGAGTCATCAATCATTCTTATCTTGTCTGAATGTTGGTACAAATGTACAAAGGTGTGGTTTTTTTATTCTTCTTCTTGTTTATATAAATGTATTCATGCATTTGTTTACTGATTGATTTGTTTACTGATTGATTTGTTTACTGATTGATTTATTGACTATTGATTTTTTTATTTTATTTTATTTTTTGCTTATGTAATGGCCAATGCTTTGGCAATACTGTACAAGTCATGCCAATAAAGCTCATTTGAATTTGAATTTGAGAGAGAGAGAGAGAGAGAGAGAGAGAGAGAGAGAGAGAGAGAGAGAGACGGTCTTCTAATGCTTCAAGAAAGCCACACACTCTCTGAAAACAGCTTTCTCTCTTCCGTCTGCTCCTGTGGCTTCATGAATGCACTGTTGCTGTATATATGTGCCGTATATCCAGTGATGTAGAGCTCAGTCATCGGGAGGGCAGCGCATTCATTCCCTGCCGCTCACCTGTACTCAACTGTCCATATTTATGGAGATGATTTTCTCCTGGTGAATGCAATAATATTCCCGGGTCATTTGATTTACTTCTCCATCTGAGGTCACATGGGGAGAAGTCTCATAAGTTTGAGTTCAGGGCTGCTGTGTTTTAAATATACTGAATATAAAGTAATGCGCCACTTTTACGGCAAATTATGGAAAGCCTCAATCTAAACATGTTTGCTTCTCATGCCATCTTAAGAAAATATCTTCCTGCAATGAAATCTGATTATTAGAAACTGTCTCTGCTCGGTAACAGAGAGAGAATAATCCATTGATCCATCTCACATATTATCAGAATCTGATGTTTTCATATTTCACATCTGACAAGGACTGGGAAAAGAAAGTCAAGACTGGCCTTTGACCTTGCTTGCATTCCTAACTTCAGATTATTTTCAATACTTGTTCAATGCATATTGCAAAATTTCAGTTCTCCTTCAGTTCTGGTCACTTATGCAACAGGACGATCATACATGACGGGTATTTATCTCTGACTTTCTCTTGTTTCTACTCTTCTGAATATTCATTAATGATTCAATTCACATTTTGATCCAGTTACCCAGAAGAACAGTACAGTGACTGATTTTATTTTGACCACACTGAAAGTATCGATTGCATTATCTCAACTTAATATTATGCATATTCTTTATCATTTTGCACCAAAAAAAAAATTATAATAAAAAAAAATTATAACTTTTAAACTCATATCCAATTGATTATTATTTGATCTATTTTTTTTATTTTTTATGGTTTGGGTTGTTTTTGTACTGGAATGAAATGCACTGTGTCAGGCACTGAATTTTTCAACTGTGACATATTGGTAAAATATTTCTAAATTATACCATGGTCTGTCGAAGTGCTCGATTCTGATTGGCTGGAAGGTGTTTAATAATTAACACACATGTAGTTCCAGGTCAGTTTAATCCTGGATTTAATGAATCCTGGTTTAATCTTTGAATCCAGTCTTGCATTCAAATCATTTAATGCACAGCTGTAGATTATCCCTTACTTATGTTATGATTTTAATATAATGTAGTTTGCAACAGGGTATTTCAAAAACAGGGTCTAGAGTAAAAAAAAAGATAAAAAAAAAAGATTATTATTATTATTTACGGTTTCATTCCACTTTCTATGGTTGGAAATCATTTGATTAACCACACTTTTTATTTTCTATTGACAGCGATAGTTTATTATATATTTATAAATATTTTGTAGTTTACAATACTCAAATTGCAACAAAAAAATTGAAATAATAAGTTGCAATTACCTTTTGTATTATTTGATTCTGTTGTGGAAACAAGCTTCCAAAATGTTAACCATACAAATGGGTCTTACATGAAATGCATGGTTTATACAATACATAAAATAGCAAACAGGAAGAAAAGGTTCAATTCTGGAGTGTAGCAAATTAGCTATATAAAATATGAATAATCAATAATAACTTGTTATAATTGATTATGAATATTTGGAACAGTTAACATAATTAACTTAATGTCGTAAATTAATATTACAATCAATTAGCCTGTTTGTCCCGTGAACACTCAGGATTAATTGTTTATTAACTCTAAGAAATGTACATTTCCGGGGCATGGGAAATTGACAGTACTAAGAGCAGTAGCCAAGATCTATATGATTAGTGACTCCAGTTATGAGCTTGAGACACGGACAACTTTACGTGTGACATGAACAAGACTTTATTAACTAGTCTAAACACTTAAACTACCCTAACATACACACACATACATGCATACAGTTTACCAAGGGAAAGAAAGCTGAAGTTATAGCATTGTTTGAAATTTAGCAGATCAACAGCCTTGAGCAAACCATCAGTTTAGTTCTAACACGCCCTTCTTTAAAGGGGTAAGGACACTTAATGTATCAGATAATGAGACTAAGTTTGATACTTGCATGTCTTGCCCATTTGAATTAAACTGTCCTGATGCAATTTGTTGAGGCTCCAGTTGATCTTTGCTGATGTGGTCTTGATGAGAGAGAGCCAGTGGGAGTCAGAGGATCTTTGGTGAATGTAAAGACTAGGCCACAGCCTGGCACAAGCGTGGTGGTCCTTAGAAACTTCTAGTTCAGCATCATCTTCACGTCAGCATCTCAGAAAGGGACTAAGAGAGAGCTGATCTTGTGACTTTTAAAGTGTGAAGATGTCACACCCTCTGGAGGTGTAAGAGCCAATAAGACGTGTTTTCCTTTGGAGGGAAATTATTTTTACGACCCATTGTTCACGCAGGCTTTTGAACATGTAGTTTGATTGGATGTTTAACACAAGAATCTTTAAGATGCTCATAATACTAATGCGTCACAAAGTTAGCAAAATGTAATGTAAATTAACAAATGGGAAACGAAGATTGGAGTTTATAGAGACCAAACATGCCAAACATATGATTTTGGTTAACCATAGTATCCAAAGTCTGAAACATTAACCCAATAGAGTTTACAAGAATACAAAAGCCAAACCACATAAAAGGAAAATCATGAGATGGGAAACTTAGATACATGTTTACACATTTCTCAAGTGGTTATATATAGAATATATAGGACTAACAGGGTTTATTTATCTTATGAGTCTCAGCTCTCTGGAAATTCCTTTGGGTCGTAAAACTCTTATCGGTCTCAGTGTGTCCTGTAACAGGAGACCGCGTCCTGCCAGTGTGTTCGCTTCATTTGGGATGTTAGTTTTTGGGGGAAGTTTCACAGGCGAGAGTGAGTTTGCTGGATCACTCATAAAAAAATAAAAATAATAATAATTTATGTGTGTTTGATCGGTCCAGACGCTACAGTGCATCAGAAAGTTTGAAAATCTCTGTTGTACACGATGTTGTGGAAGAAGTGCCATGAAGTTCACATCTCAAGTGCTTTATCTGCTGCAACTGACCATTTGCAGTGAGTGGAGCAGTAATCAGCGGCAGACACACGGACTTCACATTTTCACTGTTTCATGTTGATTTGTATTCCAAAGAAAAACACAAAGCACTTAAAAATGCAATCCCTTCTTCCTCGAGGACTGGTTTAAAGAGGCCACACAATCAGAGCCTTTGAAGCACAAAATCAAAGATTCACTGAATTCATCTTTAAATGGGTCACTAAAAAAACTTTGACCATCAACCAGTTTACTTGTGTATTTAATTATAGCTTTCCTTCTCCATGGAATCATTTATGCAGATTGAAATGATTTGTCAGTCATCTGTTCAGGTTCAGCTTTTCCTAAATATGTTAAGATCCCTCCCCAGTTTTGCACATTTTTCCCTCCAAAATAATTCACCAATGTAAAACACGTTCCGCCTCTCCTCCTCCATCAAACAGAGAATCAAAGAAAAAAAAGAAAAAGTGCTATCTAAACTAACAACACACTTTTGGGCTCCAATTAGAAACACTGAGAGCGACCACATTATTGCAAACATTACGGTCTCAACATTAGACTGCAGAGAACGAGCACATTTGAGCATTAGACAATGCATTTAAAAAGGAACATTAAAGGCATGATGGTATAATAACACCGCCCGTATAACTAGCAAATTTAATAACACAATGGTCTCCATAGTAATGGTTTGGAAATGTGTTTGTAAGTACCAGTGCACCCACTGCGCCACATTACGTTCATTGCTGATCTTAAAGCATCTTATAAAAGTGTAATCAAATTGGATCAAATTTCACCACTGACAGGTTTCAGGGTTTGTGTAATTTCATTAAACATGCAATTTATTTATTTATGTATTAATTTATAAATACTATAAATTATGTATTATTTACATTTATGCATTTATAAATTAAATATGCATTTATTTATTTATGCAGTTATTTATGCATTTATAAATAAATGTTGTAAATAATAACTATAATTTAATAAATAATTAAATAAATAAATATAAATTTTAATGCATTTGATACAATCATTGATAATTAAACACTGATAAATACTTTTGTTCTGGCACTCTATCTATCTGTCCGTCCATCTGTCCATTTCTGCATTTATTTTATGTATTTATTTAATTTTATGCATTTATTTATGCATTTATTTTTAATGCATTCCTGCATTTAAACATTCATCAATCAATCATTATCATTGCACATCTTTTTGGTGACAATAATGGTGCAAACATATCTTCACCCTTAAATATGCAGCCATTCCCCAAAGGTGTGTTGGACTAGATTTCAAAGAGATCAGTTCAATCTAGAGATCAATTCAAAATTGATTAGAAAGGTGAGACAATAATAAAGTTAACCTCTGAGAATTCAGACAGCCAGATTGATTACTAAACTGAAGGATTTGGCAATAAAAGCTGTCAGTCGAGAAGAACGGTTGAGAGAGCCGAGGTCTCCATTTAGTAAATATAGCGGCCGCTTTGTCATTTTTGACATTACTGTAAAACAAACGTAATACCCTTGTCCTTTGTCAAAAGGTTTGTGCACTTGTCCTGATCCAAAGCGTATTTCTTCAGGAAACAGGCGAGGATTTAAAGGAATAGCTTTTGACAGGCTCAGTCAATACGGCGTTGAGACGAGGATCCGCAGTCAATGGCGGGTCAGCCCACTATTCTCTCAGAAGACTCAAGCCATCATTACGATAATATGTCTACGCCGGACGTTTTCTGGAGGAAAACCTAAATGTGCAATTAACAACCGTTCTTTCTCCATTTTATTCGACGCTTTCCGTGAAATTGCGAAGGAAATTCCAGGGATTATGTCCTATTGTGACTGCCGTGATCTCATCCAACTCCGCATCAATCTCTCCTGCTCGTGGAGCTTCACACCTACGGCTTTCGTGGAGAATAAGACATGTCAAGTCGATATAGTGCAGCTCTTCTCGCTCTGAACAACTGCTCTTTTGTGTTGCACAAGGATGATACGTTGCATTTAATTATTTCATTCCTTATATAATTAGTTGGTTTTTTTGTTTGTTTTTCGAGACAGCCGGAATTGCACCTCTTCCCTGTGTGGCTTATATGGCCAAAATAAACATCCTCCCACTACGACACTGGTGACAGATTGCATGGCACACACCGTCATCTGCAGTTCACAGCAGTGAAGAGGACAAAGGCGAACACAAGCCTACGCCACGAGCACAAAAGAAACGCCTGCGCAATCTCCTCCATCTTGTGTGACAGACAGATATAATGGAGAAATGTGTTGGAGGGCTACGGCCAGGCGGATACCTGCGATCCCGACTCCTCTGATACGTCAGACAGTCGCCTGACAGCCGGGAGAGAAACAAGATAACAGTGAGAAACAGCAGGGAAGGAGGGAGAAGGAGAGAGTCTAAACACGCTCCTCTTATTGACCTGAGACTGAAAATCTTCACAATACATGTCTGGTGTTTTCCTGTGGGTAACGGAAGAGCTCGCAGGGGTGCTTTACACCTAAACATGACTCATATGGTGACTAAAACAATTAAATAAAATACTAGTGACAACCGTGCTTGCCAGAACTTTACTGGAAAAAAAAAAAAATATATTTTTTTTTTTTAGAGAAAAGGAAAAAGCCCTGTATATTTAATTAACTGATATAATGTTGATATGCCAGCCTACTGATGTACTAAAATCCGTTTTGTCCTTTTATAATACACTGACAACACCTCAAAAACACAGATGGCAAAGAGAAAAGCCACATGATGAATCACACACACTTTTCCACAAGCTGGGATAAATATGAATATATAGATGGTAAACAGTGCTATACACACAAATACAAATCACCATGAAATAAACATTAATCTAACAACATAAGATGTACCGTGAAACCTAATGTACAACTGAAAGAATACATATAATTAATTCAATAAAAAACAAAAACAAAAAAACCCCACATCAAATGTGACAGAATTCTGGGAATATTAAATGGTAAATGGACTGCATTTATATAGCGCTTTCACAGACCTATGGCCACCAAAGCGCTTTACATAGCCTCACATTCACCCGTAATATTAATTTATGTTGTGTTTTTCACTGTCAATTGATGCATCAGATACAATTATAAGATACAGTAAAATATGTAATTTACTGTAATTGTACAGTAAAATACTGTTAAATGTACAGTTTATGGAAGTGAAAAAGAACAAGCCAGGCTTGTTCCCTTTCAAGGGAACTCGAGCTGCGTTTGAGACGCGGTGGGAACGCTCTGCGTGATTGCGTCGTGAAGCACGTGTATAATCAGTCCAATGGAACGAAGGAACGTCATCAGTGACGTCACCGACCAGGAAGGTATAAATCACCCTTGAGATCAGACCAAACTAGCTTCTGTTGTCTTCAGCAAGCGCTCTCTGTATATCTGTCCCTGTCATATTTATTGTTGTCTGTCAAGCTCAATATATATATATATAAAATGGCGAATAAGCAAGAATACAAGCGTTGTGTTGTGCCCTGCCCTCGTTTCATCACGGGTGGGGACACACATCTGCTTTGTGTTTTTTGTTTGGGAGTGGAGCATGCCCAGTCAGTTCTCGAGGGAGCTGACTGTGAGCATTGCGTTAAGCTGTCCTTGCGGACGCTCCGCTCTCGCCGGGCGTTCTTCGAGGAGGACGGTTCGGTTCGCGTTCCCCGAGGTGCGGGTCCCGCTGCTGCCGAGGCACAGCGGAGGCTTTCATCTTGGGGTCCGCATATGGATTTAGTAGCGGGGTTTGAGACGGGCCCCGCCCTTTCTCAACCCTTACCTGCTGAATCCGGTGCTTCAGCCCAGGAAGGAGCCCGCTCTGCGGCTTCTCCTTCCCAGGCTGAGGCACCAATGTTGCGGCTATCCAGTTCTGAGGAACTGGATGTCGTAGAAGTTGAACATAATATTGAAGACGAGTGTTCGCCAGCTCGTATTTCGGGGGATGAGGAGCTTATGGAGGTTTTAACTCGTGCTGTTGCCAAGTTAAATATTGAATGGCCATCTGATAATGTTGAAACTGTTTCAAAAAAGAGTCTTTTAGATGAACGTTTTTTGCCATCAAAAACACGACCTCCTCGTCGGGAACTGCCGTTTTTTCCCGATCTCCACACTGAGGTGTCGAGATCGTGGATTAAACCAGCATCTTTCAGAGTACATAGTCCACAAACACTGAACTATAGTAACATTAAAGATATTTCTCACTATGGTTATTTGACGATGCCTCCGGCGGAAGAGACGCTTGCGAGCTATCTCTCTCCCGAGTCATCGTCATCACTGAAAGCCCCGACGTTACCCACCAAGCCATTAAAAGTCACTTCTATGATGGTGGGTAAAGCATATGCGGCAGCAGGTCAGGCAGCAGGATGCTTACATACTATGTCTATATTGCAAGTGTATCAGGCTGACCTGCTGAGGGACATGGATGACTGTGAGGAAGTTAGTGCTGACGCAATTCGAGAATTGCGTCGGGCGACAGATCTATCTCTCCGGGCCACCAAGGAGACGGCTAAATCTGTGGGCCGTTCTATGGCAGCCCTGGTGGCCACGGAGCGCCATTTATGGTTAAATTTGTCTGATATAAAAGATAAAGATAGATCTGTTCTTCTGGATGCCCCGCTTTCGCCTTCGAGTTTGTTCGGCGATGCTATAAATTGTGTTGTAGATAGATTTACTGAATCTAAAAAACAAGCAGCGGCATTCCAGAGGTTTCTTCCTCGCCGATCCAGTGTCCCAGGGACTGCTAATGTTAAACCAGAGCAGTCCCGACCGTCTACGAGCTCCTCACAACAGCAACAGCAATATAGAGTTCAACAAAAACAAAGCGTCGCCTCTCGGGCTCCGCCACAGTCTGGGGAGCCCAGGGGGCGGCCGGAGTTCAAGTCAGTTAGAGGTAGACAAGATCTGAGGACTGTCATCTCTAAAAAGGCTTGGGACAAGAAGAAGTCCTGACGCCCAAGGTGTCAAAATGTTGAGGGTGGTCCCCTCGGGGGAGGGACGGTTCCGAGGAATCGTTTCTCCTCCGCGCCCTCTGGGGGGCGGTTCTCTGAGGAGAGCCGCAGCGCTGCCACATCGGTTGTTCCCTGCCGGTTCGCCGTTTCAGGGCACCGAGGTGTCAGCGTCCCCGTGCGATCCTCCGAGGAGGGTCGTAGAACGGTCAGTTCGGTTGTTCCCTGCCGGTTCGCCGCTTCAGGGCACCGAAATGTCTGTTCGACTAAATCCAGAGGCCAGTCTCGAGAGGCTGGTTCCCTTAGCAGAATTTCTGGTAGCGTGGAAACTTCTACCAAATATTTCTCAATGGGTCCTGCATGTAGTGGAAAAGGGTTACAGAATTCAGTTCGGGTCGTGTCCGCCCAGATTCCAAGGGGTTCTGCCCACAGTGGTGGACTCCGAGCAGGCTCTGGTTATGGAGCAGGAAGTAATGACGCTTCTTCGAAAAGGAGCTATAGAAAGGGTCTCTCCTCCCAGCAGAGAGTCAGGGTTCTACAGCCGTTATTTCATTGTTCCAAAAAAGGATGGGGGGTTGCGTCCTATTCTAGATCTGCGTCAGCTAAACCGCAGAGTGCAGAAACTCAAGTTCAAGATGCTTACGCTCAAACAGATTGTATCACAGATTCAGTCCGAGGACTGGTTTGTGACAATAGACTTGAAGGACGCATACTTCCATGTATTGATTCATCCTCATCACAGGAAGTTCCTGAGGTTTGCTTTCGGGGGCGAAGCATACCAATATCGGGTTCTTCCCTTCGGCCTAGGTTTATCACCCCGCACTTTTACAAAATGTGTGGATGCAGTGCTGGCTCCGCTGAGACTCCAGGGCATTCGCATATTAAACTATCTAGACGATTGGTTGATTCTTGCTCAGTCAGAGCAGATGGCAGTTCGGCATCGAGGTGTCGTTCTGGCTCATATAGAAAAGTTGGGGTTACGGCTCAACTCCAAAAAGAGTGTGCTCCTCCCAGCACAGAGGACCACTTTTCTAGGAGTAATTTGGGATTCAACAACAATGCAGGCACGTCTGTCTCCTGCGCGAATATCAGCGATTCTCACAGCCGTAAAAGGGGTAAAACTAGGCCAGTCACTCACTGTCAAACAATTTCAAAGATTGTTGGGGCTCATGGCAGCTGCGTCCAACGTAATTACTTTTGGCCTTCTGTACATGAGACCTTTGCAGTGGTGGCTCAGGACCAGGGGGTTTTCCCCGAGGGGAAATCCGTTTCGCATGATCAAGGTCACGCGGCGATGCCTTCGTGCTTTGGTCATGTGGAAGAAACCTTGGTTCCTCGCCCAGGGCCTAGTGTTGGGGGCTTCTTGTCGACGTGTAACGCTTTCGACAGACGCTTCCCTCACGGGGTGGGGCGCAGTCATGAGCGGACGCTCAGTGTCAGGTCTTTGGCAGGACCATCAATTGTCTTGGCACATAAATTGTTTAGAAATGATGGCCGTATTTTATGCTCTGAAACACTTCCTGCCAGACCTGAGAGGCCACCACGTGTTGGTCCGCACGGACAACACGTCGGTGGTCTCATACATCAACCATCAGGGGGGTCTGAGGTTTCGACCACTGTGCAAGCTGGCTCATCAGATCCTCCTATGGGCCCAGGGGAAATTACTGTCCCTCAGGGCAGTATATATTCCGGGGCATCTGAATGTAGGAGCAGATATTCTGTCAAGACAGGGGCTAAGGCCCGGGGAGTGGAGGCTTCACCCCGAGGTGGTGGAGCTTCTATGGGAGAAATATGGGCAAGCCCGAGTCGACCTTTTCGCATCATCAGACTCAACCCATTGTCCTCTTTGGTTCTCCCTCACACATCCAGCCCCTCTCGGACTGGATGCAATGGTGCAGGTGTGGCCGAGGCTACATCTGTACGGGTTTCCCCCAGTATCTATGCTCCCGGGAGTTCTGGAGAGAGTTCGCCGGGAAGGGGCTCATCTACTATTAATAGCTCCGTACTGGCCGACCCGAGTTTGGTTCTCGGATCTGGTATCACTTCTGGACGGCTCTCCGATGGAGATTCCCGTCAGGAGGGACCTGCTGTCCCAAGCAAGGGGCACGATATTTCACCCTCGCCCAGAGTTGTGGAAGTTGTGGGCTTGGCCTCTGAGGGGGCCCAGCTCATAGAATCTGGTCTCTCGACTGAGGTCGTTGAGACCATCCTTCAATCCAGAGCTCCTTCCACGAGGAAACTTTATGCTTTGAAATGGAAATTATTTTCTACATGGTGTAGAGATCGTAATTTGAATCCTGTTAACTGCCCTATTGGTACAGTTCTCGATTTTCTACAAGACCGTTTCTCTGCTGGATTATCTCCTTCCACCTTAAAGGTGTACGTAGCGGCTATATCTGCATATCATACCCCTCTGGCGGGTACTTCAGTTGGGAGAGATCCTCTAATTATTCGTTTTCTCCGTGGCACTTTGAGGTTGAGACCTGTATTGCACTCTAGAGCACCGGCATGGGATTTGGCCATTGTACTGGAGGGTCTGGCTTTGGCTCCCTTTGAGCCCATTGAGGAGGTTTCAGAAAAGTTCCTTACTCTAAAAACTTTATTTCTTCTTGCTATTTCCTCTATCAAGAGAATTGGTGATTTACAAGCCTTGTCGTTGGCTCCATCATGTCTGGAATTTGCACCTGGTATGGTGAAAGCATTTCTTCACCCTAGACTGGGTTACATTCCTAAGGTCCCTACTAATGTTGGGGGCCCAATTGTGCTGCAGGCCTTTTATCCTCCACCATTTAATACCCCATACCAGGAAAACCTGAATCTGTTCTGCCCTGTGCGGGCGTTGGATGCTTACGTCCACAGAGCTGCCCTGTGGCGTAAATCGGAACAATTATTTGTCTGCTTCGGAGCACCTAAGAAAGGGTGTCCTGCATCAAAACAGATTATGAGCAAGTGGATAGTTGAGGCTATTTCACTGGCATATGAAGCGGCCGGACAGCCTTCACCTTTGACTGTTCGGGCCCATTCTACGAGGAGTATGGCTGCCTCTACGGCTTTAATTTCGGGAGTTTCCCTTTTAGACATTTGTAATGCGGCAGGATGGTCCTCCCCGCATACGTTTGTGAGATTTTATGACTTGGACCTCTCCACTCCTGGGGTCAGGTTGCTTGCTTCTTAGTATGCTCAGGGTACTTCATACAGAACAGGCACATCGTCATTATGGCTGAGTGGGTATGGGGTTCCCACCGCGTCTCAAACGCAGCTCGAGTTCCCTTGAAAGGGAACGTCTCAGGTTACGTATGTAACCCTGGTTCCCTGATAGGGAACGAGACGCAGCGTTCGCCTGCCATACTTCCTGCTTGCCTTGATCGACTTGCTTCAGGCTTATCAGAAGCTAGTTTGGTCTGATCTCAAGGGTGATTTATACCTTCCTGGTCGGTGACGTCACTGATGACGTTCCTTCGTTCCATTGGACTGATTATACACGTGCTTCACGACGCAATCACGCAGAGCGTTCCCACCGCGTCTCAAACGCAGCGTCTCGTTCCCTATCAGGGAACCAGGGTTACATACGTAACCTGAGACGTTCTTTTTCACTTCCATAAACTGTACATTTAACAGTATTTTACTGTACAATTACAGTAAAATACCCAGTGAAATATCTCGCTAGATGTCCTGCAGTTTTTCACAATATGTATGTAGTAAGGAAACTGTTACACAAATACAAATCACCATGAAATAAACATTAATCTAACAACACAAGATGTACCATGAAACCTAATGTACAACTGAAAGAATACATTATAATGAATTAAATGAAAAAAAAATCAAATGTGACAGAATTCTGGGATAAATCACTTTATGTTGCGTTTTTCACTGTCAATTATAAGATGCACTGTAAAAAAATTTTTAGCTCCCCAACTCAAATTTTTCTAGTGACTGGTCACATCTACTTTTTTTCATTTAATTTGAAAATTGACAGAATTTCACTTATAAAAATGTGGCTTGTTCTTTTTCGCTTCCATAAACTGTACATTTAACAGTATTTTACAGTACAATTACAGTAAATTACCCTGTGAAATATCCCACTAGATGTCTTGCAGTTTTTCACAATATGTATGTAGTAAGAAAAATGTTAACCAATTAATATGTGTTAAGTGTAGCATATTTACAGGCGTTTCCCTTTAAAATGACCATGCATCATGAGTAAACCAATGGCGTGGTAAATCGTCTATATCAGTAGTTAATTAAGTATCTTATAATGAGAGGTGTGCTGAGAAAGGTCACTCCTCAGGCCCATAATGAGATTTACATTAAAGGTTCTTTGATTTATTAAATCTGCAACTGGACGCTCATAGCTAATTTGGTGCAGTGAAGGACTTTGGAGGAATTATTCATCCACGAAAATGCAAATGAATGACACTAGTCAGCAGGGCTATACTGAAGGTTCCCGTCATGTTTTTGAACTCATCGTTTGCTGTATGGAAATATGATCCTGTTCACTTCCATACGCTGACTCATCTTTTTCTTCACTCAGGTCTCTCTCCTTTACTGACTTCAAAGCCCGAAGTCACAGTTTCCCGGCTCACGGCATCTCAAACACCAATATGTTAATGATTGATAAAAGATGAATCACTGTCTGGCCACTATCTGAGAGTTTGGAAAGCAGATAAAGTTTATGATCATGACTCTTCTGTGGTTTTACAGCAGGCCATGAGTGTGTATTAGCAGCGTTTGTTGTTTGCTTTTGGCATCTGTTAGAACATTTGGACCCCAGAAACATCAGGCTTAACGAGCGGAGGGGAACATGCACTGGATACTGTGGCCAAGTTGCTGTTTTCCGTCAGTATAAAGTGCATTTTTCCCAAATAACATTTATGCCTGCTTGGTTATTGCTGCACTCATTGTCGTTTCACTAAAGCACAATCCTGCTCATGCACTGTCAACACATTTGCAAAATTAGAGGATGCGTTATCCTTAAAAGGACAACCTTGTACCTCATGCACCTTTTAGAGATATATAAGGTACACATTTGTCCTTGTAAAGGATCTGCCGCCGTGACGAGCTGTACTACTAAAGGTACAGTTTGTGCAGATTATTTCCTGACAGCGTCGGGTGTAATGTGACTAGCGAGAGGTAGTTAAAGTGAATCCAGTTGCAGGAGTTTTACTGAAATCATCTTAGGACACGCAAGAAGACTGGAAGGGAGAGAAACAACGGGTGGCACAGAAGTGGATAAAACAACAGGATAAAACCCTTATTCATTGAGGCTTTATTAGGGGTGTAAGTTAACAATATATTGCAATACAAACATGCAAAAATAAGTATCGTGGATAATGACAATATGTATTGTGTATAATTCACCCAAAATGAAAATTACTGTGTGAGAAAAAGGAATGAATGTAATGTATAATAATTCAATGGGGAAATATTTGTGGGTCCTGATAATGCCTTATGTCAGATGTTACTGGTAAAAGTCAGTGAAAAGTGAAAAGTCAGTCAGTCTAGTCAGTGACAGAGATCAAGCATATTCATCTAAAATAATTCTGTTTCAATCTTCAGAATTATGATTATGTTTATTCTGGTGTCTCTATTGTCCTGTGCTTTGGGTTTCCAGCGCCAAGTCCAAGACTATTCATTTACACACACAATGTAATACTAAATTTAGCATTTTAATCAACATTTCATTTTTTTGTTAATGTCACAGAGCTACCCTCTGTTCCATTTGTTCCCCTTGTTAGCCCTTTCTAGAAAATACATACTTGGGTTGGTAACACTTTATAATAACTGCACGCTATTAATCATTAGTTAAGCATTAGTAAACAGTTAATTCATCATTTATAAAGCATTAATATACATTAATAAGCAGTTTATAAATACAGTTATAAATGCTGTATTCTTGATTTATAAGCATGTCTATAATGTGTTTAATAATTGTATTTTCTTAATTTATTAATGATCACTTTATCATTTTTAAATGAAGTATTGCATTATTTACAAACCGGTTATTTAGGAGTTGTCAGTGGCTAATAAGATCACTTAGAAAGTGTAAGTAAATGTAGTAGATTCAGGTAGTTATAAAGCATTTAGTAGTGGTCAGTTAACTATGATGGTGAGCTAATCTAAAGTGAGGACTAGTTATGCTTTGTAAAGCATTTATAAAGGAGATTTAAAGACTCAGTTTTCTTCTAAACAGAAAAAGTAAACAAATACAACACAGCGATACAGAACATAAAAATATTAACAGCCTTTAAATCTTCTTTATAAACGCTTTACAAAGCATAACTAGTCCTCACTTTAGATTAGCTCACAAACATAGTGAACTGACCACTACTAAATGCTTTATAACTACCCGAATTAACCCTGAATTACAGTAGAAATACATGTTAATAAACCATTTATTAACACACTAAGTAACTATTACTATATGTCTGAATAATAATATGTATTTAAACAGTTTATTAATAATTTACTTACACTTTCTAAGTGATCTTATGAACCACTGACAACTCCTAAATAACCGGTTTGTAAATAATGAAATACTTCATTTAGAAATGATAAATTGATCATTAATTAAGTATGAAAACACAATTATTAAACACATTATAGATATGCTTATAAATTAAGAATACTGCATTTATAACTGTATTTATAAACTGCTTGTTAATGTCTATTAATGCTTTATAAATGATGAATTAACTGTTTACTAATGCTTAACTAATGATTAATAGCGAGCAGTTATTATAAAGTGTTACCCTTGGGGTTTTAAAATACTCTTTATTTGCCTTGATGTACCAGCGGAGGGAGAGATGGATTAACCACAGACCCACACAACCATACACTTGCAACTAGACTGTTGTGTCTCAGACTGGCCACCTGAGCACTAACCCAGAGGACATTTACGCTTTCCACAAACTGTTGCCTATCACCTGGATCAGCACACATGGTGGCGGCCATCTTGATTTGAGTAAAAGGCTGGAATGGATTTTTGTCATGCATTTGATACCTGTGCTGTGTTGCATCATGGGAGTGGGAGATACCAAGTATGGTGGGTAAGGGGGTGGAATTGTTTGGATGAAGTTATTGATGTGTTGAGTTTTTTTTTCCTTTTGAATTTTTCAAGTTTTTGGCACCTGTGAGCACCTTGCACTTTACTGGCTTGGGAGAACCTAAAATAAACATAAAACTGGCATTTAACGTCCTCCATGTGGTGTTTTGAAGAACTCTGGATGATCTGTGACAGTTAACCTTTTACCATATGTCTTGGAGTATCTAATAACATTGTATCGTTAGTTCAGTATCGTGATATGTACTGAATCGTGACTTGAGTGTATCGTTACACCCCTAGTTTTATGCATCAAACACAACTCAGGTGAGCATTCACAGGTAGAATCGTACAGTTTTTGAAATGAGGCATCAAACATATTCAGGCTGGTATTCACAGGTACAGTTCAGAATTAAACTGAAACTTAATTTGTATCTTTTCAGAGAATCAAACAACAAAACTGGAAATCTTCGGTGAGTTTGGTCCTCGGCAGCGTTCAAAGCCTGACTAGGGGCCGGTTTCACAAAGCTATTTTAGACCGGTCTATAGTGTTAGACAAGTCTAAAATTTGATCATAGACTAGGCTAATGCAAGTTAGACTGTTTCACAAAAATAAAGAAATTGGACACCTTACCTCCAGGCTAACTTAGGTCTAAGACTCTGTTACCTTGGCAACCAGCAGTAACAATCAGTTACATTACAAACAGCCAAAAGAAAAGGGAAAATGGCTCATAATTTAAACATTTCTTCTTGTTACTACATTCTCTGCTAAATTTCCCAAGTAAAATGTCCTTGTAACTGTTACACTCCTCCAACAAACACATATTTTCCTCTGGGGTAAACTGCACTGAGCGGCTGAACGCGCTTACTCGATCCGCCATGTTTTTTGTTTTGAAAAGTGTCTTATTTTACCCAGAATGCATTGCAGTGTAGTCCTACTTAAGATAGTCAGAGTCTTAAGTGCTTTGTGCAACGGTCTGATTTAGATGTCTATCTGAAGTCTGACTATCTACTATATCTAAGCCATAGTCAAAGTCTATCTTTGTGAAACCGGCCCCAGGACTGATCTTAGGCTGTGTTCGAAATCGCCCCCTATATCCCCTTATTCACTGTTCTCTACATTACTCCACTAATATAGTTTCACTTGAAGGAGTGAATGATCATAAGGATGAGAACGAGTGAGTGAATTCGGACACTGAGTTCGTCAGAAGAGCTGCCGCTTTTGCATAGTTTGTGCTTGACCCCAGGGTTAATAATCATTTAAATCTTAGCAAACTGGCAGATACAGTAGTAATGAAAAGATTTATCTTGACCTCTGTCATGGAAACTAGCATGAGGCATTGAAATAAATGAGCGTAGCAAGGCTAAAGTTGTATAGGGTTGTACAATTAACGAATGGGTAAAAACAACACTATTAGAACTAGACCTCAGTAAAGCATTGGGAAATGCAATGCTTTAATGCACGTTGTAACTCACAACTTAAACAGTTTTCCCAGCACTGCTTGAGGATGTTACTAAAACTCTTAATGCGTTTAAGAGTTTCAATAGTTTGCCGAGTTTTGGAGTCTGAAAATGGAGATAAACACTATTTGTATAGTCTCTTATGTGTATGTTAATAAAGAATAACGACTCAATGAATCATTTAAGTGAATGATTCGATTGCTGAATCATTTGATCTAGACTCTTAATCACATTAAATTAAACTCTTAGATTTCTTTTTTGAGAGTAAATGCCAGTTGTGAATCTTCCGGAGACACTCACGGTCCATGATGTCGCCTACAGGACGGGTCACTCAGCAAACGAGTGAACAAATCTGGAATCAATAGAGGAATCTGAGTCCTCACTATTAACCAGAGCTGTTCTGATGTAGGGTTATCATGGTTTAATGCTTTCTCTGAAATATTTGTGTGCAATATATATATATACATATGTGTATGTTTGTGGCTTCCAGAGTCATGGACAGTTGTCCTGACGCTGGTCGTCTCAGCATCACAAATGTCATATTCATATACATTGTTTTGAAGCAGAAAGCAAATACAAATGTCTTGGTATTTATTTGTGAGTTAGATTAGATATGAAATGGCCTCTGTGTAACAGTGTGTTGTAGTAAAGCATGTTAAATCTAGAGCTTGTTACCATAAATTGACCTTTGTCACAAAAAAATAAAAAAAAATAAAAATAATATAATGTATAATTAATATGTATTACGCATTCTATATTACACTGCTGCAAAGTAATGATCATTTCATTAGCACTTGCTAGGGAAATCCAATAAAGAAGCTAATTTATATGAGCTAATATCAATAATGGTAATTACCATTGTAGCAAATTAGCATTGCTTTTTTTTTTATTCCGCCTTGCATTTTTTTACAATTTCGCCTATAGTGGAAAACGGTGATGCTTCAGCACTGAAACACTCATGATTCTGTCTCCGTTTAAACCACTGCAGATCACATCTAAATCCACACCCCTAGTTTTATGCATCAAACACAACTCAGGTGAGCATTCACAGGTAGAATCTTACAGTTTTTGAAATGAGGCATCAAACATAATTCAGGCTGGTATTCACAGGTACAGTTCAGAATTAAACTGAAACTTAATTTGGTAATTAATGTGATTGTTAACTTCAGAACGTACAGTTCTCTAATGTGATTTGACAAGTACAGTTCAAAATGATTGAGATTTTGTATACAGCTGGAGTTTAGAGTATATTAAGACTATAGCATCTTATTTTTCATCCATCCATCCATCATTCTATAGTTTCATCCATTCATCAACCTATCATTCAATCGTACATCCAGCTATCCATCCATCAATCATTCCATCCATCCATCCATCGTTCCATCCATCCATCCATCCATCCATCCATCCATCCATCCATCCATCCATCCATCCATCCATCGTTCCATCCATCCATCCATCCATCCATCCATCCATCCATCCATCCATCCATCCATCCATCCATCCATCATTCCATCCATCCATCCATCCATCGTTCCATCCATCCATCCATCCATCCATCCATCCATCCATCCATCCATCCATCCATCGTTCCATCCATCCATCCATCGTTCCATCCATCCATCCATCCATCCATCCATCCATCCATCCATCCATCCATCCATCGTTCCATCCATCCATCCATCGATCCATCCATCCATCATCCATCCATCCATCCATCCATCCATCCATCCATCGTTCCATCCATCCATCATTCTAAAGTTTCATCCATTCATCAATCTATAATTCAATCATCCATCCATTCATCCATTCGTAATTCTATCGTTCCATCCATCCACCTATCCTTTCATCCACCATTCTATTGTTTAATCTATCCATCTGTCCGTCCATCCATCCATCCATCCATCCATCCATCCATCCATCCATCCATCCATCCATCCATCCATCCATCCATCCATTCATCCATCCATCCATCCATCCATCCATCCATCCATCCATCATTCTAAAGTTTCATCCATTCATCAATCTATAATTCAATCATCCATCCATTCATCCATTCGTAATTCTATCGTTCCATCCATCCACCTATCCTTTCATCCACCATTCTATTGTTTAATCTATCCATCTGTCCGTCCATCCATCCATCCATCCATCCATCATTCTATCCATCGTTTCCATCCATCCACCATTCTATTGTTTAATCTATCTATCCATCCATCCACCCACCCATCCATCCATTCATCCATTCATCCATTCATCCATCCGAACACAAGAGCACTATATTTGCAATGTGCACTTACATTTACATTACATTTATTCATTTAGCTGACGCTTTTATCCAGAGCGACTTACAATTGCTATATATGTCAGAGGTCGCACGCCTCTGGAGCAACTAGGGGTTAAGTGTCTTGCTCAGGGACACATTGGTGTCTCACAGTGGATTCGAACCCGGGTCTCTCACACCAAAGGCATGTGTCTTATCCATTGCGCCACCACCACCCGCCGCCAAACATTCATATCTGTTGTTGTGTACTTGCGTATAGTTTGTTTCTAGCTTACTAATAGAGTACTTTCAGCACATTTGAACACATTTCACACTTTCTGTGCTACTGTAGCGTATACTCTTCAAACTTGGCAAGTGATGCTATGAATATTGTTGTCTTTTGTATGATACAATGTTTTGTGGTTCTGCTTTTTTGTATTTTACTTTGGATAAAAGCATCTGCTAAATGGCTAAATGAAATATTCAGGATTCTCTATTGTCACTACACAAGGTATAACGAAATTTGAGTAATCCATACAGTGCCATCACATATAACTTTGTGCAAGCTAAACATCTCATTTAAATGAATAAAATGTAAGTATTAAAATATGAATACACCAAATATGCAAAACCATTCCTGCTGATTTTGCCCCATAATAAGGGCAGAACACGTCAACCTATTCTGTCTTTGACCCAATAATTAACCTTGGCTCCACATTTAACTTATATAGGCAATGTTAAGATGAATGGGAATGCTAATGGCTAACTTTCTCCTGCTATTATAAACCTGAGTTGTATTATCTACAGTAGTAATTAGCACTGCCACCTTTTCCACTCAGCAAAGCAAAGGCAATCATTCTACCAGAGAAACGGCAGCATATTAAGGAGTTCATGAGCTACACTTGTACTGTGCGGTGTATTGTTAGAGTTGTTTTGATCAGCATTATACTCCTCCTGCTCTCTTTGCTACTGGCCAATGGCCACTCATGTCTGTTCCTTTGTGTTTGTGTCGGGTCTGTGGGAGAAAGGCTGAAGACTTCCAGCAAAGGCTGCAGGGCGCAGGTAGATCAAAGCGCGCGTCTACGGGGAGCGAACTGTGAAATTCACAACGTGACAGCAGAGCCTGGGTCTCGTCCTCCTGTTCCTTAACACTCATTTTAAATCCCTCGTCCTTATGATCAAAGTGTGGACCTGTGGACCCAGAGAAAACCCCCTACAGCCCAAGGAAAATGTTATCGCAGGCCAGAATTGAGAGGGAGAATTGTAAGAGGATTGGCAGCAAAACGGCTTACCGAGATTAATCAAGAAATAATCGAGTGCAGTTAGAGCATTGTTCACTTCTCCTGTGACTGATGTTTGAAACTACGACAGAGCTGAGACACGGTGTTAAACTGCAGTGAGTAAAAGTGGACATTATAATGGACCATATGTGATTTGTGAATGTTTTGTCTTTTAAGTCTAATGATAATTTGCAATTGACAATATACTGGGCAGTATTGTATGTTACAGATAAGAAAAAATATAATATTTTATAAGCAATTAAGTGGGCAGGGTTGTTTGCATTGTTATGAGTGAGTTGTTGTCTCTGGTGAGCTTTAATTATGAGTTGTCCACTGTATGCACTGATATCAACACACAGCATACAGAACTCACCAATGAGCAATAACAAAAGTATCTAAATGTGAAAACAAACTTGATTAAAGTGCCCCTATTACGCTTCTTTTGAATATTACCTTTCAAGCAGTGTAAAATCTGTTTGTGAATGTAAAACGGTCTGCAAAGTTTCAAAGATCAAAGTCAGATAAATAAAGTTATTGTCTATTAAAAGAATGAAGCGATTCTGAACTGAAACGAGTTGTCTCTCTTCCTGCTGAACTTGTGAATGTTTGTAACAAATTTGCATAATGCCCGCTCATTGGCTGAACAGTGTCTTTTAGCCCCGCCCTCAAACACTGTAGTTTATCTGAGACTGGAAGAGTTTGGTTCGTGTTGTTCATGTCGAGAAGACGCTGTTTTCTGCTGACAAAGCAAGTGCACTTTGATACGATTGATATGGTAAAATCCATGCCATCGTTACTGTTCGTTTCACTGTGTGTCAAGAGCTGAGATTCAGATATGATAATGAGCGTTTGGTTTCTGACCAATCACAACAGACTGGGCCATCTGACCAATCAGAGCAGAGCAGCTCTCAGAGAGGCGGGGTTTAGAGAGACTGAATCCTTGATCGAACTGTTTCAGACACTGTATATATATATATATATATATAGAAACATTAGCATGGTGCCAAATGGGTTTAAAATAAAACCACACACCCAACTTTCATCCCACATCCCTTTTCGCAATTAAAATGTCATCAATAATGCTAAGGATGATGCTTTTTGATGCCGTAGACAGCAGCTGTATTGACTCGTTTGCTAGTTTAGCTAAATTAAAGCGGAAATACTTGAGTGAACTCTGTGAAAAGCATCCATTGCTTTATTCCTCAAACTACATTTACATTTTCTATTTCCAGTCTGTCCTCTCAAAAGGCTTCTATCAGACCAATCAATCAATGTCGAAGTTCACAGGTTTTCACGTGCTCTGAAAATGATTGCAGCAGCTGTCCCATCTGTTCCTCAAATACTGACTGAAGACTGTCTGATTTCTGTCCCTCAATGACGTGATCTCAGGGAATAAATCTGAATGAGATCTGGTGTGATGGTGAAAGCTTCAAAGAGATCCTGTTAGGAGTGTTTCTGACAGAGTCTTGGCCAGAACGCCGTTCAGCGCGGCTGGAGATTGTACAGTTTGGCAGACGTTTTCTTAGATCATTTTCTTTACTTTTTTTTTTTTATCTGCAAAAAATTTAAATGTTTTGTTTTGGTAAAGGCTTTTCTATCAAAACATTTCCGTCATGTTTGAAGAGAAGAACGAAGGAATATAATTTATTCACAAATCATTCTTTTGTAGTCATAATTGCCTGCTGTGTGGTCCAAAAAATATCTCTCTCTTATCATCCTCCTCCTAAACATTATTTTATTTTTTTTACATGATTTGTCTGTGTTGAATTTCAAAGAACTAAATTAAGTTTTTAATGTTGATAAACGCGTGACAGTTTCTGATGTTAAAAAAATACATCATGACAAGAATGAAGGAACAAAAATATGAAAGTATCCAATAGATTGAAATGGAAAATATTGACATAACATGACAAACAATGACAATGACCCATTCAGATGAATTAAAGAAAACCTATTATATGCCCTTTTACACAGTCTTGATGTTGTTTTCAGGCTCTAGAACAGGTTCTCCTCCATGAATGTTGATTATTCTCCTCATATTCTCCATTGTTGCAGCTCCTCTTTTCCCAGTCTGTCAGTAACGATCTGTTTAGTTCCTGTCTCTCCTTCTGAAAAGCACACTGTGCTCTGATTGGTCAGCTGGATCAGTGTGTTGTGATTGGTCGAGCGCTTCGAGTGTGTTTGGGAAATGTCCCGCCCCTTACCATAACTGCCAGTTTAACACACTACTAACTAACTCAACCAGGCCCCGCCCCTTTATTCTGCATATTAATTATTTAAATGAGGAATATTGTGACATGTTCGTTCCCGGAAGAAACTCAAGACTACAATGGAGGCATTTCAGGAGTTCAGAAACACTGACACTGATATAGAGAAGAACTGGAGCTTTGCAGAGCTTTTTCATTAGATACAAGTAAAAAAGCATAATATGATCCCATTGCATTAATGTTACATATATGCATTCTTTGTATCAGATAACTTATAGTGGGAATTAGGTTGGCAGGTGTCTTCTTAAAATGTGTATCTGCTTAATTGTTTGGCCTTCTGACCTCAGTAAACCGGATATGCATGATTTATTTCTGCCCCGAGCGGAGCAGAGTGTGTTTGTCTGCACACCTCCCGTCTCTCCTCTCTCCTCTCCTCATCCGGTCCTCTGCAGTGAGTCCAGCATCCAGACTTTCAACAGAGCCGTGCAAGTGGAAGACAATCTGTAACAAGTGACAGGTGACAGGAAAATGAAACCGAAACACAGTGACACAATGATCAGTCATAGTTTAGTGTCCATTTTATGAACATTTTGGACTGCAGACAATGATTGACCAATCAGAATCAAGCAGAGCTCTGCGTAGTAATAAATCGGTTTGATTAGACGGACATAAAAAAAAAATTAAAAAAAAAAAAATTCAAGTTACAAGTACTTGTAATGCAAATAATATACTTTAAAAGAATATACTTAAGTCTGAACTAAATGCAATGTTTTCGCATTGCTAATACAGTAGAACTCACAAATATTACATGCAAATATTGCATAACCAGATTGCAGGCCAGACTTAAAACCTACCCATATCTTACCCTGTATGGCTGATGTCTCGCATGATTCCATAGGGCAACTTTATTGACATTTTTCCGTGACACTCAAACACTGATTGAGTGATTGCATTAGACACGATACATTTCAGTGAGTTCTTTCAATATTCCTTCTGATGTTTATTTTGTGTTATAACTAGTAGTAAAGAGGAATCTGTTCAAGTGCCGCTTAAACTGATTCACTACAGCAATGTCACCACACATTAAAGAGCCACAAAACCACTTTTATTGCTTGTATTTCATAATAATATAGACTTAACTAAAGCTGAGACACAGCATATCTATGGGTCATCTTCACTCCGCAATGTACTTTTTTTCAGAGTCACACTGAATGCGAGTGAGTTGGCAGCTCTGTGTAATATTAGGATAGAGTTTGAATGCATTACAAATCGCATTTAAAAGAATTACTGAAGAATTGTTTATATTATTTTGTTAATTTTGTTATTAAAAAAATGATGGATTTGCATGGATTTGACAGGGTGGGCCAGGCCTAGGTTCCTGCCCATGAATCAAGTAATTGACACACATTCAACACAATTAAACTCTTAGTTTTCCACAAAGATTGACTCCATTATCAGATTGCAATGGCCAAACCATGAATACTATGGGAAAACTAAATAGCATCTGATGTGTGTCCAGTGTCCTCTGGTGAACACTTTTCCGGCTGGCGGAGTGAAGTCTCAGAGACAGTACAGTACTGCTGGTAAAATTGCTAGCAAATCTTTGTGTGGGTTTGATAAGCCGCACTAATCCATCTTTGCCTGTCTGGACCCTGTGTGTAAGCAGAGACCAGATTAGGATAAAAAAAAAAACATGATAACATCCGGCACATTCTATATTACTGACCCCCACTTCATGTTAGATTAATTTCGAGGGCATTTCACGCTGTTTGTGTGATGGAATTGCAGTGCTGAATTTCCTAGATCGTATTACTTTTCAGAAGTCCAGAGTGAAGCTCCTTCAGAGCCTTCATAGGGTTAAAAAGAGAGGGCTTGTGCTTCAGTTGTGTGGAATTCAGTTCAATCCCTGAATCGAAGTTTGAGTTTGAATCAGTTTGAAATGAAGGAAGTGCGATGATCTGGAAATTCAAAGAAATCATATTTCAGTAAGTCTAGATTTTAACTAGGAAAGGAAGATTCTTCTTTCAATCGAATTAGCATTAGCTGTAAGTGAAGTTGGTTTTTGATCATTGAAAATGGGTAAAATTCAACAATTTGGACATGGAGCTGCTTTGAGATCGCCATATCTGTAGGACTGAACCATATAGGGCCTTAAAAATGAAGATGAATAAATAAATAAATAAAAAGATTCTGAAAGGATATTGAGATAATCTTTCACACCTCTTGGGTTACAGGCATACATGTAACTTTCGGATTTTTTATTTATTTATTTTTTTGTCCCTTAGAGGTATTTCTGGAGCGCCTAAAGGGACCTTTGCAAAAATAAAAATATACAGACTTTCACTTGAGCATGTGAAAGTCTGTATTTTTTATTTTTGCAAAAGTCCCTTTAGTGGCTCCGTAGATATTTTATATGGTTTTTCCCACATGGAAAGAATCTATATGAGGATATATGCGCATATATGAAACCTATATGCAGTTTATATGCACATATATGCTGCATATATACAGCATATATGCACATATATGATAATATATATGCTGCATATATGCGTATATATGCCACATATAGGCATAATTGAGGTGCATATATGTGCATATACAGGCCATATAGGTCTCCTGTATTGCTTCTTTATATATACATATAAGCCCTATATGTACATACAAGATATGTCTCCTATAGCTCATGGCAGGATGGTCATTTTGTAGCTCATATCTCACTTTGGAAACTGTCATACATGATGCCTAGCTCAGATAGGCACATCTATCAATTCGAAGCTCACGGAGCTGAGATCAAAAAGATTAAAAAAAAAAAAAAAAAAAAAAATTCTGTTCAGTTTTGTCTTATTTTTGTTCTTGTACTATTTGATTGTTCTTAAGTAAATAAATAATGTAAATTTCTACATTTTGGGGTTTTATTTATGTTGCCTACACTGTAAAAAAAAGTGTACTTTTACAGGTAATGGTCTGTATTTTTTTTACAGAATTTTACCGTTTTGTCATTATAGTGAATGCCTGTTATTTTACAGATATTTGCTGTAATTTAAAGGTCCACTATTAAATTTACAGGTAATTGCTTGTATTTTGGTTTTACATCAATTTACGTTTTTTAAGGAACTTGTCTGTATTTTTACAAAGTAATATTTTACAGATTTTTTTCTGTGAAATTAGAAAACAAAGAAAAGAAGGTATAACTGCAGAAATCTGCATCTATTCAATATGTTGTCCTTACAGATTATTAAGCATGTGGGGGTTAAAGTGAGTTTTTTTTTAAGGTTAAATAATAGTATTTGTACATACAGCCTACCCTACATAGGCTACAGTAGACCTGTATTGAATTGTTTTTAGGCTATAGTCTTTTAAACTTGTCTTGCAAATAGATGCTCATTTTGATCATTATTTCATTGTCTTATTCTCCCATAATTTCATGTATATTTTATTAATATTTTTCTAAATCTCCGTTGCTGCACATTCAGGGCTTTGTGTGTGTGTGTGTGTGTGTGTGTGTGTGTGTGTGTGTGTGTGCGCGCGCGCGCACGCGATGACGCAGATTCAAATTCGCCGCCATTACGTTTCCGCTGTTTAGTCCCGCCCACAACGGTCAGCTGATCAGTCGACTTTGGATCTGTATCAAGTGCAAGTGGGAGATTTGAATTCAGTCTACTCTCCTGAAGTGGATTGTGAGATTAACAGGGGTTCAATATGACACCTCATAATTCAAAGCAATCGTGTTCGTCGAGAGCAGCCGTGAGCAGGAGCCCTAGCAGGGTTCAGTGAGCCTGGTTCGTCACAGCGGACATCATGCCAACCGATCACCGGCTGAGGTAAGAGTCTGCATGTGAACGATATTTTATATTACATTTGTGTTAAGTTTACGTTACAGTTTTCAAGCTAACATTAGCATTTTAAATGATGTTCAGTTAACTGGCGAGAGCTGGAGGCAAAACACTGAAAATGTAGCATGCATCTTTACATTTTCCATCTGTTTTAAGAAAGATCAGTTGAACCCACACCTCAAAAAATACCTAAAACAAGCTTTCGTAGACTTGTTATACATAAAGTCCGTTTAATTGTGTATAAAATCTTTGTTAATACGCGATAGTATCTGTCAGTAAATCAATCTCTTAAATGGCGGGACATTTTTAAACACTGTCTGGAAGCTGAAAACTCTTCTCTTAAAAAATAGTAACCACGTTTTTGGCGGATTTTTATTACCATTTTTAATAACCACAGTTATACTACAAATAGGCCTAACGTTACCAAGGTTTTTTTTTTTTTGGTTAAACCATAGTTAATTTTCATAAGGGTTAATGTGGTTATCAAGACCGTTAAGAAAACGAATTCAGCAAATACTGTACTGTTGTTGATACAGGAAAACACATGAGGCTAGAATATGAACACCACATGATAAATTCCATATTCTGGCTGCATGCTTGCCAACACGTCAGTTGAGGTTTTGCATTGTCCCAGTGGAACATATTCTGACATATGCAAATGTAATACTGAGTTGTAAAAAAAAAAAATATATATATATATATATATTTGTGATTTCAGGTCAAGTGGAAAGCAGAATGATCATGGCAAACAAGGTATGGGAAGAAGTAATTTAAAATATTGTAATGGCCGAGTCTTCTGATTCCATATGATTGCACTAAAAGTGGCAGAAAATTTAATTTGTTTTATACTATATTTTCCCATGTGAATATTCATTTGATCCTTGTGAGGCCACTGGAGCTGCACAAGGTTTGGTTTTGCTTCAGTAAGACCACGATTGTGTTAGATTCCACCCATCTATTATTATTATTTTTTTGTATTGTAACTAGGCTCTGTCATTTAGAAACATGGGTTTTCCTATCACTTATAATGACATATATCTCTACCTTTCATTCCAGCCAGAGGATCTGACGGTTGCTGCTCGCATCTCAGCCTACCTGATGGAAAATTCTTGCTGGATGAATGACCTTCACCTTCAATTCAACCTTGCCAAGACAAAACTGCTTATGGTTTCACTTTCAGCCAAACCATGCGATCCTGCTGATTTGCCTTATACAACACCAGAAAGATCCGGCCCTTCCTATCGGAGCCACACAACTCCTTGTCTAAGCTCTTGTTCTATCCAGACTGGACTATTGTAATGCTCTCCTGGCAGGCCTTCCAGCATCAGTCAAACCTCTGCAACTGATCCAGATGCTGCAGCAAGACCTAAACTCACTGCTTCAGATCTATGTGTCTCCAGAAGCTTGTGTTCTGCAAGTGAACGGCGCCTTGTGGTGCCATCATCCCAAAGAGACACAAAACCACTTTCACTGACCTTTACCTGGACTGGTCCCTGCTGGTGGGATGACCTGCCCAACTTAACACATTTTCAAGAAACTGCTAAAGATCCATCTTTTCATAAACACTTGACCCAATAATACTAAATCTTTGTTTTAATAATAAATAAATAAACTTGTATACTGTGCTACACTAACTGGGACTTGTCACTGCACTTGTTGCTTCTATTGTTCTCTTAATTTTTAAGTCACTTTGGATAAAATGTAATTGTAAATGTGTAAAATAAGTTATATTAGAGTATAAAGGCATACAGCAATTGCCTTTTAATGTAGATATTTTTACATGTTCTAAATTATATACTAAGATTGTATTTCCTATCATTCACATATCTTGATGTTCAGTGTTTGTTTAATGAGTAATACTGTAAATGTGCAGGTATTTTGTACTTATACGTTTAATTAATTTAACAGAAATTGACTGTACATTTGCTATTATTAAGTACTTAATTAGAGATTGGTCAAAGTTGTGAAATTGGAAATGCCTTAACTGTAAATATACAAACTTTGAATTTGAATTTATGTATTTAATGCATTTTTATACATAACTTCATAGTTATTATACACAGGAAAAACTATATATTAAAAGATAATTACTGTAGATAGACAGCATTATTATAAAATAACTTTATAAAACCCTAAATTTACAGTTTAACTTGAAAGTTAAATGTTTTTTTTTTAAATGTAATTTGACATCATTTATCCGTTTTTCCACGGTTTAATAAGCCATTATCAACAGTAATGTACTGTAATTTAATAAATTTTGACTGTAAAGTCAATTCTGTATTTTCACTGTTTTTGCCTGTAATTTTGTGAAATGGTTATTTGCTGTAATTTAACGGAATCCGTCTGGAAACTTTGCTGCCAGAGATTTACCGTTTGTATACGGGATTTTTTTTTTTTTACAGTGTAGGCCTAGTAGCTATGGATTTTAATAATTTTACTAATATATAGTAGGTAAACATATAGGTGCATATATAGGTGAACATATAGGTGCATATATAGGTGAACATATAGGTGCATATATATGTGAACATGTAGGTGCATATATGTGCATATATGTACATATAATATAGGAAAATGGCCAATTTTATATATGTCACATATATTAAAAACATATATCAAAACATATATTAAAACATATATGTTTATATAGGTTCTTTCCATGTGGGTTTTTTGTTTTTGTTTTTTTGTTTTTTGTTTTTTTGATAGATGGAAAAAAATTATATTTCCACTTTTAATAGTATTTGAATTCAGAGGTTCTTCTTTAAATACAATATCAGTATTCACAGTGACTCACATTTGGTATTCTTTTCAATAATTGAAAATGGGTGAAATTCTACAGTCTGGTGCATGGAGCCGCATCGAGATCCTCATAAAGGACTGAACCATATAGGGCCTTACAAATGAAGATGCCAGAAGAAAAAGAAAAATGATTCTGAAAGGATATTGAGATGATCTTTCAGATCTCTTGGGTTACAGACCCAAATCATGCATATCCGGTTCTTTAGACATTCATCTTTAAAAGAAAACAGTAACTGTGTGCAAAGTGACGCACATTTGGTGTTTGACCACTGAAAACGTGTACAATTTAACAGATTACTTTTTGAGATCCCCATATCTCTGGAGGTATATATATATGGCCTTAAAAATTAAGATACCCAAAATAAAACTTTGCTAAGAATCCAAGGATATTAAGATATCTTTAATACTTCTTCCCCCTCGTTTCACAGACAAGGTTTAAGATAGTCCCAGATTAAAATGCATATTTGATCTGTTTTAACTAAGCAAATTGCACTGATATATCTTAAAATATGTTAAAATGTATCTCAAGATTCACACCAGTAATGTTTTTTTTTGTTTTTTTATAAGGCACCTTTATAAAAGCTACTTAAATAACCTAATTGAATTAAGGCCTAATCCTGGCTTAATCTAAACCCTGTCTGTGGAACCGGGCCCTTGAGTTTCAGACATGCACATTTGAGAAGGTGTGTATGATTAGATCATTCGCTACTGAGATCAGCTGGCTTGACAATCAGCCTTCACGTCTAGATGATGGAGATTATCAAATCCAGCGAATAGAATATCATATTTCTCAGGTCAGAATATGCTAATCTCTCTTGTCAGACAAGGATTTATCACTGGGGAACAGCAGCATTTTAATATTCCTATTTGTCCCAATATATTAGATATGACCTGCAAGAAAAGGCAGGTTTTTTTTCCCTTCTCTTCACTTTTTATATTATTTTTGAACTTCAATGCTAGCAGCTTCATAGTAGCAGACTATACATAAGATTTTTTTTTTTTTTTTCCAGAATTTAAATGTGACAGTCAGTCCTCTTCTGTCAGCTCACGACACTTTTGCTCTGTGACGGATTGGCCAAGGAACTTGCTGTGAGCTGAGCAAACCGTCTATGTCATCCATAAGTGGGTCAAATATAGAGTAAATCCAGTCCACAAGGCCCACGATGTCTATGCAACCACAGTCAGGTGCATCATGGGTAACCGTACATAGCGGCTGATGACATCGTGTCTGTTTGCACACAGTATAGAGTGACGTTTACATGTTTTCATCACTATGAGAAATTATATAAATAAATAAATAAATACATAACACGATTATGCAAATAATATTTTGTGCATACAAATGAGTTCTTCCACTGTAAATTAATAATGATTGACCTATAAGCAGCTCGACACTGAGTCTGTGTCTGCAGAACTCGGCAGAAACATCCACACTTTCTGCAGAACTTTAACATCTGTCATTCACAAAGTTTTGCACTTTCCCAATGTTGTATTTATATACACTGGGGGAATAAAGTAGATTTACTTTTGGTAACACTTTATTTTGACAGTCCACTTTTGATATTCTACCGACTATAAGTAACTTTGCAGCGTCATGTCAACTAACTCTCATTACAACATTAGTAGACTGTCTGATTAATATCTGCTAACTCTTTATTCTGATGCTCCTCAACAGACACTCTACTGACTATAAGCAACTTTACAAGTACAGGTCAACTTATACTACTAACCTGAACCCTAAACTAAAGTTACTTATAGTCAGTAGAATATCTAAAGTGGACCTAAAGTAAATCCTTACACAACTTCTGTCTGGTTCAGCTTCGCCTGACAGAAACACACGTCTAATCTCTGCATGATGTACATGGAAAACATCATTAATTCCATTCAATTTTGTGAATTTTAATCTCAGTGGATCTAGATGAGACAGTCTCAGTAATTTGTTCTGAGAAAACTAGATCTGGAGAGATGATATGATTCAGTGCACTTGTTTATGCAGACCTTGGACTAAAGCAGGAACACCTTTCTCTCTCTCTCTCTCTCTCTCTCTCTCTCTCTCTCTCTCTCTCTCTCTCTCTCTCTCTCTCTCTCTCTCTCAAATTCAAATTCAAATTCAAATTAGCTTTATTGGCATGACTTATTTACAGTATTGCCAAAGCATTGGCCATTACATATAGGCATTTAACAAATAATTTATAAAATGAATCAGTAAACAGATGCATGAATACATTTATAGTAATAATAATAAAAATAAATAAATAAACAATTACTAAAATATCAAACAATCAAAATAATAATTATTTGAAAATTTGTACAATTATTTATCCATCTGAGGTTCCACTGGTTGTCCTCATTTCATGGCATGAGGAGACATATTTTGCAGCAATTATTTCACATTTGGGCATTTCTCCCAGTACATATGGGAGTTTCTGTGTGTCTGACAAGGATTCGAATTCAGGGTATATTTGGGAAATGTTTGCAAAGTGTTTTTGTCTTAGTGTATTATATTTGGGGCATGAGGTTAGAAAGTGCAGCTCTGTCTCCACCTGTCCCCTGTCACACTGGGAGCAGAGTCTCTCCTCTTGTGGGAGCCAGCTCTGTCTGTGGCGACCCTTCTCTATGGCCAGGCTGTGTTCACTCAGTCTGTACGTTGTCAACATTTTTCTTAGTTTAGGGCATTTTATTGTACTCAGGTAATTTGCCAGTGTGAATTCTCTATTTAGGGTCAGATAACATTGTAATTTACTTTGTGTTTTGGTCGTTTCTTTCCAGTATTCAATATATTTTTCTTTCTGCTTGTTGATGATTTGGTTTGGTCTGCTTGAGTTGCTGTCTTGAGGCTGTTGGGCACATGTTACTGCAGAGAGCCTCAGGACCAGCTGGCTGAGGGGACTCTTTTCTGGTTTCAGCTCCTGGTATGTTAGGGCTTTGTGATGATATGTCTGGGGGTTAACTGATTTTAAGTGATTGTAAAATTTAATTGATCTTTTTTGTATTTTTAGTAAGAGGGGGTATTGGCCGAGCTCTGCTCTGCACAGGTTATTTGGTGTTTTTCTCTGCACCTGTAGGATGCTCTTACAGAACTCGGTATGGAAAGATTCTATGACTGTTTTGTCCCATTTGTCAAATTCATTATTAAGTTTTGGCCCCCAAATTTCACTACCATATAGAATTATTGGTTCTAGTACAAATTGAAAATTTTTTAGCCAGATTTCAATTGGAATATAGATTTTAATGTTTCTTTTTATTGCATAGAAAGCTCTCCTTGCTTTGTCCCTCAGATCTTTCACAGCCGTGTTGAGGTTCTCTCTCTCTCTCTCTCTCTCTCTCTCTCTCTCTCTCTCAGGCAAGTTTGGTGCCCAGCTCCATTTAATGCATTTCAACATTAGTTAATTAATTAGATATCAAAAAACTTAACAATGACCTAAAAATATTTTATAATTCTTTTTTAAGCATTTATTAAAACTATACATGTCAATGTTAATTTCAAATTTTTTTTTTTTTACATTTCAAGTTAACAATTTGTATGTGAAGAAATACCAATTGACAATAGTTTATAAAGTTGCATTAAGCTATTAATAAATAATATAAAAATGCCACAGTAACAAATTGCAACTAAAGTTGAAGCTAAGGTTAACAAAAGTCCTCAGATTCCCTCTGGGACGTCCTGTAAGAGAGCTTGACGAATGAGAAACTTTATAAATGCTTTATCTTGTGGCTACTTCTTTTATCACAGCAAAGCACAGGCTTGAGTTTGAAGTTCTGAATGCTTCCCCAAACTATTTGCCCCAAAGAAATCTGTGCCCTTGTTTGCCCCTCATAACAGCCATGGATGATGAGAACGGCCCAGCTCCGGCTCACTCATCATCATGCACCCACACTGGCTATTATGCGTGATAACTTTGACATGCATTTGAACAGGGAAATCTCATAAAAAAACATTATACAATATTTAGGTCTTTTTTTTTTTCCCGGGATTCCTGCACCCATTATAGCGTTGTCATCTAATGGCAGGTTCATTCAGACCTCTATTTATGTGCAAGAATTGAGTGTGAGGAGAAGCTGAGAGACATTAATTCCCCAGGCATGGAAACTCATCAGGGACAATAATTGAAAGGCTTGTCGTTTTTCAGATATATGAGTCAGAGGTGCCAGGAATGCAGTCCTGCAAACCCTGTACAAGACAACATACACTTCCACTGGGTTTGAATTGTGACTCTGGGATGTTTTATTAAATATCACTCTTTCAGGAAATGAAGCAAGACTTGTTCTTTTATCTTCTCTACTTCTCTACGAGCTGTGTTATGACACAGATAAGTGTTAAAACTACATGCTCTTCTACAATAAACCGTGCAGCTACTGGATATGCTACATTTGCATTCATTCATTAAGCAAATGCTTTTATCTAAAGCAACTTACAAATAAGGAATACACAAAAACATAAGTGAATCATAACATGAAAAGAAAAACTTTTAAGTTCCATGCTGAAAGTGCCTCCGCATGATTGGCTGATTTTCCTGTCAGCTGGATAAAGTCGTCCGGTCTTGTTTGAAACGTCTGCAATCTGACTTCAGTGGATCAAGTTAAACTGGAGAGAGACTGATAAATAGTTTGCCTGTTTTGCATTTCTTTTCCACTCTCTAATTGGACAGAGATTTGGCGAATGATTATAAATACTGAGCATCTCCTAATTCAAACATTTAATAACATAATTTTTTTTCAGTGGCACCAGAAATGGATTAGCATATGGTAAATATAACACACTGATTCTTGAGAGTCGGGACAAAACATGTCCCACATAGAAAAGTCTAATTTATAGCAACAATTAAGAAATTCATCATGATTGACATACTTACAAAGTTAAATCTAAAGGAATTCTATATACCTATCTGATTTTTAGAATAACCCTTTTTATCTTTTTGGGGAAAATTTGTTTAAATGTATGGTCTGTGGTTAGAAGGTCCATGTTATTGCACTTGTCCTCAGCAAGAGGTCACAATATTAACCATCCCAAAAAACTTTTAAAAAGCTCTACAATTATGGAAACATATATATCAAATAAAAAATAAGGGGTATAAATATAAAAAAACAATGCATGGAGTGAACATCAAACAATATTTTCTATAAAAATCTGCCTATTAAAGTTGTGTCCTCAGTTTCTGTCAACTCCGTCAGATTTTTTCATAAAGCTCTTTAAATCAGGAAATAGCATGGTCAGCTATATCCCTGAGGACCCCTTTTCATCTCCCTGCCTGTGGTGAATGCAGCACTACCACACATTCTCTGGTACATTTTAATTTTTTTTATATTTTAGACAGACAATGTCAATATTCCTATGGTCACAGCTGCACCATGTCAATACCATCTTTCTGTTAAGATACTTTTTTTAAACCATAGTGGATTGAATTTAAGCATTTTAGTGAGGTTATTGGGACATCTAGCAACTGAGGATAAACTACCTAGCTGCAGTGTACAATACATGTTTTGGCAGGAAAATACATGCCCTTACGTCAACTCCGTCAGACGTCAACTCCGTCAGGTTCTATGTCTGACGGAGTTGACCTGTAAGCTGACGGAGTTGACAAATCCACCAATAACCTCTTAATGTGCGAATATAATATTATTTGTGAATATAGTGAAGGGTTAAACTGTTATTTCAGGGTTTTATTTACACATAAATTCACATACATAGCATGCATTACATTATTTAACCGTACGCATCTGACTTGTAGAGAATGGGCAGGCAGTGGTCTACTTATTATTGTGTAACGTGTAACTTTGCCAGCACTTTAATATATTTATATATGTAGAGACAGAGATAGAGAAATGAGAAGCCAGTGTAGGGCTGGGCGATATGGCCCAAAAAAAAATCCCGATAATTTTTTTTAATATCAGTCGATATCGATAATTATCACGATAAATGTCAAATCTTTATTTCTTTAAAGTTTAAAGGCAGATTTTTGCTCCTAAGTGAAAGATGTAGAAAACAGAGTGTTAATTGTGGTTTTAAACTACTCTTTATTGTCAGAACATATCATGAAAAACAGGTGAACATTTCACAAATCTGAGGTAAAACATTCAAACATTTTTTGTCAACACCGTCAGTTTTTCCGTCAACACCGCCAGTTTTTCATCAACACCGTCAGATCTTCGTATGTTTTTGTAAATTTTTTTGGGGAAAAAAATATTCTTCCTTCAGTTTATGTTGTTTTTGTAATAAAGGACCATCTGATCAACATCCTCTTATGTTTTATTTATTTAAGGAATTTGTTTTTACAATATTGAAATTAAAATCAAAGTTTGAAAATGCAAATATTTAGAAATCTGAGTTTTCAGAAGAGTGTGAAATCACAACTTAAGTTTATATATTGTATTTTTTTTACATATCAGAGTAACTAAACACTATTACAATATACTTCAGAACTTTAGATTCTTGTTTGATTTGAAGAATTAAAATTGTATACTTTTTAGTGTGTCTGACGGAGTTGACACAAATCCAGTTCTGAAGGGAAACATGTTTATTTGTTAAAAATGTGTTTTTATTTAGAACCTGTTCCTTTACATGGTTAAATAGCTAAGACCTTTCTCTGCAGAAACATATAACTCTCATTTATATAGTGTGTATTTTTTTAAAAAGTTTTTTAAAACGTGTTTTGTCCCGACTCTCAAGAATCAGTGAACAATAACACTTTACAATAGGTTCCCTTTAATTAACATTGGTTACTAACATTAACAAACAATGAGCAATGCATTTGTTAACATCCAACATAAAAGTTTGTAAGTTTGTAAGCACACACACACACACACACACACACACACACACACACACACACACACACTGTATATAAACTTGTATGTTATATTTCACAGCACTAATACAAATAGCTGTTCATTGTTAGTTTGTTAACTTGGGTCCATTAAATAATATCAACCGATACAACTTATGATTTATGTTATGTATTAGTAAATGTTGAAATTAACAATAACTACACTGTAAAACATTTCCAGTTGGTTAAACTTAGAAATTAAAAGTTGACCTGCTGCCTTAAAAAACGTAGTAAACTCAACTAAACATGAGTAAACTCAACTCAAAGATAGCCTTTATCAACTCACAGATAGTCAAGCCAATGGATTACTTTGTTTAATTTTTGAAAACATATATAAACCTGAGTTTAAAATCCATCTTTTTTTCACAATAATTGGAGTTAAAGCGGAGAAATAAGATAAAAATTATCTTAATTGGGCCATCATGTTTTATAACTTCTTCAGCATTTTTTTCATTGTTAGTTATATTAACTAATCGTATTGTGACACACTTGGTGGCAAACCTAACATTTAGTTTTTTTATGTTTCTGAAAATAAAGAGTTGATTGTGAGCCCCCAGTGGCCTGGAGGTGTAAATGCAGCTGTGACTTTAGACTTCAGGAGGAAACTCGAGCAGAATCTCTCGTTTATGCTTTAGCATCAGTGACATTATGCACTTCAGTTTGTATGTGTTTCTTCCTGTTCTCTTCACGTGGTGTGGAAGATAAAACAGCCAGTCTTCACGGAGGCACAGACCCGAGTTGTGGCTCTCGTGTGTTTGATGAGCCACGCATGTCCTCACACACTTCCATCCGCCTGCCTCTGGAAAAATGGCACTGCAAGGTTCATTTACGGAGACGGGCTGGCAATGACACATTGACGGTTTGGTTGCAATGACAGCGAAGGTTGAGTCTTTGATTTGTGTTCTCCACCTTTCCTGACAGGTGTCTCTCCAGCACTTCATTTGATAAGGAGCCAACGCGGCTGCCATTTCCTAAAGCTATTTCTCTGAAAACACTGAAAATAACATGTCGCCTCATTTGTTTTAGGGTGAAATGTCAATTTCAACCGTATCGATTTGTCTAGGGGGGACATCGTGTCCTGTTAAAGATATGAAAACAGCAATATCTGATAGCAAACTACACTTCTTACTTCAGGGGTGTCCGAAGGCATGGGACAAAACTAACCACAGTGTTGTTAACATTCTGTCATTGTAGGAACCACAGCGTTTTATCTCCGTCAACACAGAGAGAGAGAGACTTGACTTTAACAATCCTTTAATTACAATTTTTCATAAACAGTTACATAAAACCTACACAAATGATCCACCACACTATTTCATAACTTCAAATAATAAAAAATAATAAAGTTTGACTCTAAAAACAGACCAAACCAACTCAATCTTTGTTTAAGGGAAATAAAAACAATTAGATATACATTTGCAGAGAACCATCAATGTCAATTTCACATAAACCCTTTTCCACTCCCCAAGTATAGTTAAAGGTTTCCATATCTTGAATCAGTTAATAGTCACATATTCCTCCTTTAACCTTGATTTGATTAAACCCTTTTAAATAGCCACTGCATCATTTGACCCACACCTTTTAATGTACCTTTGCGTGACAGCCATATTGGCATTTTGGCTTGCCCAAACAAAAATAATAAGCATCATGTGGATCTGCTTTTTATTTTTGTTAAACTTGGGTCCATAAATAAAAAGTACAGGTGAGAACACTTCTCCTAAATTTCTACAGCATTCTTCCATTTGAGGTAGCAAAGCTTCAAGTCTGCCACAGTAAAAAAAAATAAAAAAATAATATATATATATATATATATATATATATATATATATATGTGTGTAAAACAGTTTCTGTTTGCCCACAGAATAGACCCCCCTCCCCTACCTGTGGATCAAGGTGTGCTCTGTATCTGTTTGTAGCTTTTAAACCATGCACAGTTCTCCACTGAAGGTCCCCAGACCCATTCTCAACGGGAGGTTTGTACAAGGTCCTCCAGCTACCTTTAGGGGAAGTGCCTGATCCAAAATGATCCTGCCATTTAGATCCCTTTTAGTCCCTCGAAAGAGTTCATATGTGAGACTTTGACACATGTGACATACAGTGCTTTTTTCCCCGTTTCACTGAAAAGTTCCATTTCGGGAGTCTTGAAGGTAAACAAAGTCCCTTCCCTTTCTTGAAAAGCATTAAAAGCAGGTGCAATTTTGGGGAAAAGACAATTAAATCAAACCATGTTTAAAATCCATTGGCAAACTTTCAAAAAGATAATTCAACAGTCTCACACGTCACACCCAGCTTAGCGTTGTCTGCATGTCTGCATCTCAGCAGACATCCATTCACTTCATGTTATTAAACGTCCAATCTTTGCAATTCCAGCATTCCTTAAAACAGTCCTCATTGTCGATGACTTCAAAATGTCTAAGTCCACAACAGGATTGTGCAACAGGGGTTCTTCTCTCATCCAAAGGCCTCGCACATCCTGGAGATTCCTTGATATATGTAATATTTTCCAGGCTTTCAACATGGATCGATAAAAAGGTGTCAGTCCAGACAAATCAACTCCTCGAGTGTCCATTAGAAAGAGATGTCGTTCTAGTCTCATACTGCCCGCTTTTCTTAGGAGGACACAAGCTACTCCAGCCCAGCTTACATCTTCCCCATAAAGTAGTCTTTTTGCTGTCTGAAGTCTAAAAGTCTTTATTCTGCTTTAAATGTCCACCAATCCCTCCTTTGTCTGGACAGATTTTACGCAGATGCTTTTAGCCAATGCTGACCAGACCAGAATAAATTCACCAGACGTTTTTGAACAGTTTCCACCAATTTCGCAGGCGGTTTTAAGACATAAGGATGAGGCTACAAAGTTGTTGCAGACCAAAACTCTTCCCCTGTACGATAGCTGGGGGAGCAGTCAATGCCAGTGAGACAGCCGAGCACACACCTTTTCCATCAGGCCCTCCCAATTCCGTCTCTTACATTCCTCTCTTCCTAAAGATACCCCTAAGTACTTTAACCCAGCCCTTCCCCACTGTAATCTAGCTGGAAGTCTCGGACCATTATAATCCACACCATAGGGAATCACTTTTATTCCAATTTACTTTGGCAGATGAAGCTTTCCCATAACTCTCTAAAATATCTGTTAAAACCTGAACATCATATCCATTTCTTAAAACCCCAGTGATGTCGTCAGCATATGCTGAGATTTTTACACAATCATTTCAATTTGGAACCTTTGTCTGCAATCCCGTTAACTTTTTTCTCAATTTACAGAGCAATGTACATGTTCAATGACTAAAAACTATATAGCTGACCTGAGAGTGGGCATCCCTTTGTACTTTAACAGGAACACTTAGTCCACCCGCCATTTTTATCATACATGTGGCATTATTGTACAACAATTTTATCCTTGCAACAAAATTGTCTCCAAAACCAAAAGCCTTTAAAACTCTGAAAAGAAACTGGTGATCAACTCGATCAAATGCCATTTCCTGATCTAATGATAAAAGGCATAATCAATAACATCACGTGCTAAATGCAAATGGTCAGTGATACATCTATCTTTTATACAATAGGATTGATCTTTGTGTATAATTCTGTGCATTATTTTGTTAACCTGTTAGTCAAACACTTTGATATTAGTTTGCATTCGGAACATAAAACTGCAACAGGTCTCCAGTTCTTTATTAAGGTAAGATCACCTTTCTTGGGAAGTAGAGTTAAAACAGCTTGTTGAGAACTTTTAGGCATCAAACCTATATGAAAAACGTATTGTAGTACTTCATTGAAATCAGTTCCAATTAAGGTCCAGAAGTGCTTGTAAGACTCGCCAGGGAGACCATCTATACCTGGGGTACGACCTGAGGCAAGTCCTAATACTGCAGCACATAATTCCCCAAAGTGAAGCTCTTATTCCAAAGTTTGTTTATCGTCAGTGGTTAAACAGGGAAGGTTCTGTAAAAGTTCATTTTGGCTCTTCTCATCTGTGTTCTCAGCAGAATATAACTTAGAATAAAAGTCCACTGCCAATCTTCACATTTCTACGTGTATCGCTTGTATTATGGCCATTACTGTTATTTAATATATTCAATTATTATAGACCTCAACTTTCATTTCTTGTCAGTCCACTCTTGTAAATTAGCAGCAAGATCTCTCATCATGTTCTCTTCAATGACTAGAATTTCTTTCTCAATCCATTCCAAAATCCGTTTCCAACACAAAGTTGAGTAAGATGATAAAATCCCCATATATGCGTTCTATCAATTTCCCACCAAAGAATTACATTTTCATATTATAATACAAGTGACTGTATTATTTCATATTACATACTTTTTTCACTTTTCCAAGTGATTCACAAAAAAACTTGTCTTGCAGTAACATTACTTTAAATGGCCAATATGAACGTATTTCTTCAAGATATCAAAGTGGAGTCAGCAGAAATAAGCTTGTGATCAGTAAAATATGTGGGGACAATAGCTGTATGTACAACTCTGTGTTTCATATTGTTTGATAAATACAATCCGTCTAAACGTGCAGCTGAAATTCTCCCCTCATTCACCTTTACCCAAGTATATTGTTTTACCAAGGGATTATTTTCCCTCCAACTATCTGTGAAGTTAAACATTTCAATAATATTAGCTAAAACAGTAGGTGACTGAAAATTAGGTTCTTCTCCTTTTCTATCAAAAGATGGATCAAGTGTACAGTTCCAATCGCCTCCTAAAATGATCAAATCATTAACCTGCTGTTGTTTTAAAAATATCTTCTATTTATTAAAAAGTATTTATTCTAACAGATCCACTATTACGTGCATATTAACAAAAAAAAAAAAAAACAGACCATTAATATCAGCTATAGCTGCCAATAACCGCCCTGGTTCAATTTCTTTTGTTGACAGAATTGTAACTTTAGTGGTGGAGAGAATGGCAGCTCCTGCTCTCGGGTTAGTCCCATGAGGAAGAACACACACATTACCCACCACAGTCGCCAGTCAACCTCATTATTCACTTCACAATGAGTTTCTTGCAAGAAAATCACATCAAAATTTTTCAGCCTGATAAATTCTATGGTGGTTTCTGCCTTCTTCCTATCCCTCATCCCATTAACATTCAAGGATCCCACCAGTATTGTGTCAGAAGAAGAGATAAAAAAAGAAAAAAAAATCTTCTACTGTGAAATCTCTTCATGATTACTATGTCTCCTTGCCCACATAACAGATGTTATAAACTTCACCAAATCACTTACTTCAACTTTTCTACCCTTCGTTTCATCAAGCAATTCACTGATTTGAGCCACAGTATACAAATCTTCTTTCAACACTTTAGACATATCTGCTCCTTCCAACCATTGATCTTCATCTTTCATGCTATCATCAGTACATTGAGACATCCAGCTCATCTACTCTTCCTCTACTGCTTGTACATCTGTCTGAGTCACATTCTCACTATTAACCACATCTTCAACTTCATGCCTTAAATGCCTGACAACAGCGTAACTACATCCAGCTTGCTCACCATCACCATCGCTTTCACTCACCTCATTAGACGCGTTTCCATTACAGATTTGTGCAAAACTTTTGTGATTTTTTTCTAAATGTCGACAAAAAACTATTCCGAAATGACGGCGTTTCCATTAACTGATGTTATGCGACTAAGGCTACGTTTACACGTGGATGGCTATTTTCATAAACGGACATTTCTCCCCTCTTCGTTTTCAAAAATAACATCGTGCACACGAACCTGTGTATATGCTGTCAAGAGCATGCCAAACCTGTAGGTGGCAGTGTAACGAGAAGCTCAAGCCCACCTTAGCCAATCAGAATCCCGAAAATGGTCACATTCTGTGACGTCGCTGCCTAAAACTCCGTTTTTCTCAGTTTACATGCAAACGTGCAAACGAAGATTTTCAAAATCTCCACTCTGGCCGGAGTTTTTAGAAAGAATCGGTTTCATTGGCGAATCCTCCGTTTGCGTGTAAACGAAGGGTGCAAACGAAGGGAAATGTCTCCGTTTTTCAAAATAACCATGTACGTGTAAACGGGGCCTAAAAGTTCATTTTTTCCTCTTGTGATAAGTAAAATCATTCCTAAAACCATGGCAATGGACGTTGGTAGGTTTATGTACTATATCCCAGCCACTGCACTGGCCATTATTATTAATGGAAGGAGACGTATGTGTGTTTTCCAAGCATTAATGATAAGGAACGACCCTTATTATACTTGTGAGCGGCACATATGAGGTGTTTCTGGGTGTTTCTCGCTCATATCTGCTTCGAGGTCTTGATTGTGGCATTTATTTGAGGTTTAGAATCCATTATTTCTGTAATTCTTTTGTCTTATATGAACTTAATGAAGAACTCTGTCTCATATTCTGTCCAAACACACCGCGTCATCTACGTCAGGTGACTGTAAAAGCGCAAAAACTGTTGCCATTGCTGTTTTGCGAAATATAAATTTTTCGAATTGCCTGAAAAACCGGGCGAGCGTAAAAACTTTTATGCGATAAGTTTTTAAAATCCCATAGTTTTTGCGAAATTGACGTGTTTCCATTGGGCATATTTTCAATTCACAATTTCAATTTGCGCAATTTGAAGGGTAATGGAAACGCGGCTATTGCGCCCGATGACGCGCTCAGCAGGCCTTTTCTCACTTGTTTTCGTGTCGTTGTAATTTCCACGATATCCGAACTGTCGTAATCTTTAGACAATCTGCTCTCCGTTGAATCGACAGGCAAACGCTGTTCGTTATCCACTTTCTTGTGCGGGCAAGAGAAACATTTGTGGCCTAAATGTCCACATTCGAAGCACTTAAGGTTGTCGGTACTCCCGTACAGCATATATGAACTTTCTCCATGCCTCAGATCTCTAACGTACACTCGGGAGAAGTGAGAAACATCAAAACCTGCCGCCTGAAAGAAAGAACGTGTTTCAATGCCGTGCTTTTACATCCCAACGGGATCATTCTAACTGGACTTTCCCATATCGAATCAACTCTTTAGTAATGGCGTAATTTAAGCTATAAGGTGGCACATTTGAAATTGTTACTTTAGTGGCCAAAGCCGCCAAAGGATTCACAGGCACAAACATTTCATTGATCCAAATCCCGCTCTCTGTCAGCTGGTTCACTAACTGCTCAGTTTTTAAAAAACACTACAATCGCCTTGTTCATTCGTGATGAAAACCGATGATGAAACCGATCAGTTCTCCCACCACCACGAGTACATCCTCCACGCTAACGCCGGGCTCGGGCACACACCTGCACCCATTTCACATCGACATGTGTGGGTTTACCTGTGATGTCAGATGCCATACCGTCAAAGTAATTTTACTAATAATGATAAATTGACCACGAAAGGGGGGAGCTTTTTTAAGCTCACTCTAACCAACACGCTCCACTCTTCCTACCACACTCACACATGCAGAGAGAGAGAGAGAGAGAGAGAGAGAGAGAGAGAGAGAGAGAGAGAGAGAGAGAGAAAGTGCCTTTTGGCAACTCTGATCAAAAGGGCACCAAATGGGCTTATTAGAGTTTTTCTCACACCATCTGGGAATGGGGAATTGGGAATGGGGAAAGGGTAATGTGTGACAGAGAGCAGTTGCTGGAGTACCAACACATGGTACTAAACCTTGATTTAGGGTTTGTTGAGTCACGCAGAGCTGGAGAATGATGTATATGAGCAGTGCAGTTGGTGCTTAGCTAGTGCTAGAGCGAGTGCTAAAGCGAGTGCTAGTGCTCAGGGTGTATTAGTCTTTCACACAACATCTTGCCTTAAGGTTGGTCTCCCTGTCTTCTTCGCACATTTACACAAGGCGAAGTGATGATATCTTGGTTGCCTTGCACTTGCCTTGGATAAATATCACTTTGGCGCTGCCTCTTTCCCTTCTGTCTGTTGCAGGATGGGCCTTTCTTTAACCCCCTCTCCTTTTTGCTCAATTAAAATGTCCAAAACTTGTACATTTTAGGGGTAGGACCAGACCAGACTCATTAGATATGCCTGAGGCAATATTTCTGCATTGCTTCTTGAATGTATTGCTACACTTCCAATGCAAAATGTTCAGTGAGTTGCACTAAACTTCTTCAATTTGCGCTAAAATCATGTTCGGATAAAACTCGGATGAATGCGTTTGGCAACAAAGTACCACCTATACACTAAACGCGACCCTAAACACGACCCTAAACCTGACCGACAGTGATAACAAAAAAAAGAAAAGAGATTTGCTGACGAAACCATGTAATTTTAGCTGTACCAGGTGAGCTGCCGAGCAAGTTTACTACATCAGAAAAGATGCACATATAGAGCTGCTTATGTTATGCAAACACCAAAATGTATTAGATTACAATTTAGCTTAGGTTTTGAGCTTATAACATAGTCTTGTCTAAGGAACTGCGCAAAAATAAGTCAATAGTAATAGATAATCTGCCCATGTAAACATAATGCCTGGTTGACAGATTAGAAAGTCCTGCAAAAACCGTGTAAGCGTCGCACAACTGTTTATTCAATGGTTTTTTTCCACATTGTTTTCAAATAAAGTTTTTTTTTTTTCTTATTACATAAGTCTCATTCTTTCATTTTCTCTATTGTCACAACAATGCACATTTCACATTTACATTTTCCCTTTTTTTCTCCACATAAAATGATACATTACAGCTTTTCACATTGCTCCTTTAAATCTACTCAGAATGAGCCAAAGGTTATTTTATGCATATACAATCAACACATGACTAAACACGTAAGGCCTAGAAACCTGAGAAATATATGTAAACCATACATTAACATTCTAGTTCCTGATTTTATAGACAGCACTGCCATCATGTTATTATTAACATTAATTTTTTACCTCTGCATTGGCAGGAAATAGAACAGCATTACATTCGTTTGCACTGAATGATGTGCATTGATATTTATACATACATGAACTCTAATAAACCAAACACAAATTTAATACAAGTAAACTAATAAATTAACGATATACCTGGTAACTGAATTAAATGAAATGCATTCCACGAGCACACCATATCACAGCGTACACAAAATGGCGGACAATCTACACATATTCACTATCTTCACAAACTAGAACCTTTAATACACAAAATATTGGCAACATGAACACCCACATAGATCACATGACTCGTGAGCATATGGTTTAGTTGTTGTGAAAGTCATACCTGCGAACAGGAGCAACCGTGTAAGCATTGCACATGATCCCCAGCGACTGTGAGGGCGCCGGCACAATCCACTTTATTCCTGACCACCTTTGAATTATGGGAGGCACTTCCGGTTTGGGGAACTTCCATTCAAAAAGGCTGAAACGAATCATTTCAAATCATAAGGTTGCCCTACAAATAAAGCAGATCCGTCAGTTTGACTGGATGATCTGTCAATTTTCCTTCATGATTTATTTTCAGACATCATATATATATATATATGTATAACGTTGTTGGCAAGAGCTCTTTTCAGTCGCTGCTTTCTTTTCCTCATGATTATTTTCTTTTTTCCCTTTGCAATCCGCTGTAAAAGTATGAAAAAGGACAACACATACTGCACATTTGTGGTCTGTTCTCCCGAATTTAATTTACGATATAATAATTCACTGGAATGCACAAATAATCTCTCGTTATTCTCCTCAAATCCTCACGTCTCTTTCCAGGTTTGTTTTCACAGGTAAATGCAACTTGTAATCAGTCAAAATGACGGAAATCACTTTGAAATAGTATCACGTAATGCTGAAGTTAATGAACATTTTTGATTAACGCAACATAAGTTACATAATACAGATATATATATATATATATATATATATATATATATATATATATATATATTACTACAGTGATATTTAACCCGTCCGTTATTGCTGTGGAAAAACTCACACTTTTGGGGTTGTTTGGTCTGTTGAAATACCTTGTTGATGCTTTTACACTTTTAAATTTCCTTTTAATGTTCGATGGTTGAAGGGTGAGTAGATTAATGTCATCTCGTTGTGACACTTTTTTAACGTATTGCGTTCATAGAGCGAGCCTTTTCACTGATTGTTTACAGCTTAACGGAAGTTACACCCATAATTCGCGCAAAACGTAGCGTAGCGTAGGAATAAGGTGGAATAAACTTCCAATCTCAGTCAACTTCCGGCTTCTGAACTGGTTGCAGTTCCACTCTGGTTCCACATGAGGGCTCTCACAGGACGAGTGCAGAATGAATGGAGGTCTATGGCGCTATACCCCTCAAAATCCACTTTTCTCAGGATATCATTTTTTGTCTAGTAATTTGAATGTTGTATTCGAAAGGAGATGCAAAGAAATTACACATTGCTGGGTGTTCGATTTTTTAGAGTCACTTATTTGCTTTAAAAAGTCTTTTTAAATGTCAATGACGTCATACACATCGTACGACCAGAGATACTGCTTGACGGCAATCCTTCAGTCACTTTTGGTGCTTTCGCGCTCTGCACTTTCTTTTCTCTCGAGGCATCGACAACACAGCTGACACAGGTAAACACACAACACAGCTGACACAGGTAAACACACAACACAGCTGACACAGGTAAACACACAACACAGCTGACACAGGTAAACACACAACACAGCCGACACAGGTAAACACACAACACAGCTGACACAGGTAACTACACAACACAACTGACACAGGTAAACACACAACACAGCTGACACAGGTAAACACACAACACTGCTGACACAGGTAAATACACAACACAGCTGACACAGGTAAATACACAACACAGCTGACACGGCTGACACAGGGAAACACACAACACAGCTGACACAGGTAACTACACAACACAGCTGACACGGGTAAACACACAACACAGCTGACACAGGTAAACACACAACCAGGTAAACACACAACACAGCTGACACAGGTAAACACACAACACAGCTGACACAGGTAACTACACAACACAACTGACACAGGTAAACACACAACACAGCTGACACAGGTAAACACACAACACAGCTGACACAGGTAACTACACAACACAACTGACACAGGTAAACACACAACACAGCTGACACAGGTAAACACACAACACTGCTGACACAGGTAAATACACAACACAGCTGACACAGGTAAATACACAACACAGCTGACACGGCTGACACAGGGAAACACACAACACAGCTGACACAGGTAACCACACAACACAGCTGACACAGGTAAACACACAACACAGCTGACACAGGTAAAGACACAACACAGCTGACACAGGTAACTACACAACACGGCTGACACAGGTAACTACACAACACAGCTGACACAGGTAAACACACAACACAGCTGATACAGGTAAACACAACACAGCTGACACAGGTAAACACACAACACAGCTGACACAGGTAAACACACAACACAGCTGACACACAACACAGCCGACACAGGTAAACACACAACACAGCTGACACAGGTAAACACACAACACAGCTGACACAGGTAAACACACAACACAGCTGACACAGGTAAACACAACACAGCTGACACAGGTAACTACACAACACGGCTGACACAGGTAACGACACAACACAGCTGACACAGGTAAACACACAACACAGCTGACACAGGTAAACACAACACAGCTGACACAGGTAACTACACAACACAGCTGACACAGGTAACTACACAACACGGCTGACACAGGTAAAGACACAACACAGCTGACACAGGTAAACACACAACACAGCTGACACAGGTAAACACACAACACAGCTGACACAGGTAACTACATAACACGGCTGACACAGGTAAACACACAACACAGCTGATACAGGTAAACACACAACACAGCTGACACAGGTAAACACACAACACAGCTGACACAGGTAAACACAACACAGCTGACAGGTAACTACACAACACGGCTGACACAGGTAAAGACACAACACAGCTGACACAGGTAAACACACAACACAGCTGACACAGGTAAACACACAACACAGCTGACACAGGTAAACACAACACAGCTGACACAGGTAACTACACAACACGGCTGACACAGGTAAAGACACAACACAGCTGACACAGGTAAACACACAACACAGCTGACACAGGTAAACACAACACAGCTGACACAGGTAACTACACAACACAGCTGACACAGGTAACTACACAACACGGCTGACACAGGTAAAGACACAACACAGCTGACACAGGTAACTACACAACACGGCTGACACAGGTAAAGACACAACACAGCTGACACAGGTAACTACACAACACGGCTGACACAGGTAAAGACACAACACAGCTGACACAGGTAAACACACAACACAGCTGACACAGGTAAACACACAACACAGCTGACACAGGTAAACACACAACTAGGGGTGACCCCGAATAGTCGAAGATTCGATGCTTCGATAGGAGGAGCCTGATTCGACTACCGATCTCACGGTCGAATCTTCGCAGAGGTTTTATGAAACGAGGATCATGCCACTTTGGCTATATGAGGGCGCTCAATGTCTGATTTCACATAGAACTAGCTTTTATGTAAATATGTTAAAATTCAGCCTATTATGATAATGCTGTAGGCCTATATAAAAATGTGCAAAGAAAGAAGCTTTTAATAAATATTTTTTAACGTGCGTGAATAAATCCAAACACCCCGTGACAGATTTAAGTTTCACTTTCAATCCGTGACCGACAGAGGAGCGTCTTCGCGGCAAGGATTTAAATCTTTAACAATGTCTGGGATAAGAAAATCTAAAGTGTGGTTGTACACGATTAGAAAGGATATTCTCCGAAGCTGGATTTAGCATCAGGAAAACCATGATCGCACTTAATGCCAGCCAACGTTAACATGTTTCACGCATAGACTGGGTTTCACGTTAGAATGTATTTTATCCGCGCACACAATTTGAAAAGACTCCAACGGACAGACAGAGTGAAAGACGTTCAGGATTTATTCTCTCGATCAGGTATCGGGTACAAGTGATTTCAAAACTTTTCAGCCGGTTCTAATTTTATTTTTGGATGCTGTGAACATTTTTAGCTAAAAAGACTGCCTCTCCAGTTTAGCATTTATTGTTGTTTCTGCAGTTAAAAAGACAAAGTTGAAAATTCTGGCTACTATCGTTATTTTCTTTATTTTAATTTTATTTATTGATCTGTCAGGGTTATCTAATTCTAATCTAACTATTTGTGGCTTGTGTTTTGAATATGTTCCCCTGCACTTTAGGCATTTTGCTGTTCTGTACATCGCGGCTTTGAAACGTTAAAGCCCCGCCCCCATACACATGATTCGACTATTAGTCGACTATAGGCAAGACATGACGATTCTGATTCGACTATGAAAATCCATAGTCGGGGACAGCCCTACACACAACACAGCTGACACAGGTAAGCACACAACACAGCCGACACAGGTAAACACACAACACAGCTGACACAAGTTAACACACGTCCTAGACGAGTTTTTGTTTTTTTTGTTTTAAAAGACCACGCCGAAAATACACACACGCACACACACGATGCCATCAAGCGGTCTCTCTGGTCGTAATCAGTCCTTCACTGACCAATCAGCGTTCATTAGCAGAATGCTAGCGTGTTATGGACAACAACAACTCAACCTGTAAGAAATCGAAAGGATATAAGTACTCGTTCATTCAACTTTCGACCTATAACCCATGTTGAACTTGCAAAACCTACAATCATATCTGAGATTTCTCAACGGCAATCGGGTGAAAGAGACTAATTTAGCCATCTAGCTCCATAGACTCCCATTCATTTTGCACTCATAGGCGATCGCCCCCAGTGGAACTCTGGTGGAACTACAACCAAAATTCGGTACAATAGGACTTAATAGGGAGTGGCCAGGCTCTCCGTAGACGGGCTTTGATACAGCTCCTCTATAGCCTCGGTTCACTTTCAAATTAAAAGTCCTGATCTCACAGATACAAACAATGTTCTATGCCAAGATATCTTCTCTATTAAAATGAACAAATTCATTTGTTCATTTTAAAATGAACAGAATCACTAAGTGGACATACTTTAGGGTGTCACAAAAGCAATAAAAGTGGTTGGTGTTTTACTGCAACTATTATTCATTTCAGCTGGAAACTGATGTGTATGTATTCATGTTTTTTGAGTTTTGCAAAAATGTAGGTAGAGACATGTTTTTTTCCAAAGAGCTTATACCTTAGGCAAAATCATATATCATATATACCATATATATGGCCATAAAAAGATACAAATATGCATCCTTTGAGGGTAAATATGATATAAAGGTGCACCTTCAATGGTTCTGCCCCAATATGAAGAAAAAAAGATACAATCTTAGCAGATTTTTTATGAAACTGTAGGATGAACAGACTCAGAAAAGCAACATTAACTAGGAAAGTAAGAGACTTAGCTTTGCTGATGACGCTGGCTTTATCCCCGTGAGAATTAGCACAGATGCACACACACATACACACACACCTGCAGCTGTCTTGAGACAGACTTGCTCTCCCTCTTAAAGCACCAAAGCTGAACTCTGCAATCATAACTGTATCGTCCTCTACGGCTTCAGCTAATGGTGGCTCCACCAGGCTCCTCATTTGTCTTCAAGAAGGCGACACAGTCCAGCAAATCCTCTAATAGTTTAAATCATCCACAGATTCTGCCGGACACAGATGTCTCGGTCATGCCAGAGTGCTAATTAGCAAGGCAGAACACAGGTGAGAGCCAAACGAAAGGACAATCTTCCTCATCGCTCGAAGGTGTAATATCATTTCATTAAGCTTGAAACCCTGGAATATAACACGTTTTCATTGCCGCTGATTCGGTCAATATGTTCAAAGGATTAGTTCACTTCAGGATTAAAATTTCCAGATAATTTACTCACTCCTACCTCATCCAAGATGTTCATGTCTTTCTTTCTTCAGTCAAAAAGAAATGAAGGTTTTTGAGGAAAACATTCCAGGATTTTTCTCCATATAGTGACTTCAATGGGGTCCAACGGGTTGAAGGTCCAAATGTGAGTTTCAGTGCAGCTTCAAAGTCTCGACACGATCCCAGCCAAGGAATAAGAGTCTTATCTAGACAAACCATCTGCCATTTACTAAAAAAGATAAACATTTATATACTTTTTAACAACAAATACTCATCTTGCACTAGCTGTGATGCGCCACAAGTAATCATGTTGAAAGGTCACGCGTTACACAGGCGGGAGAATCGACCTAGTGTTTACAAAGCCAACGTGCAAAGACCAAGTCCCTTGAAAGCCCTTTACAAAAAAAAATACAAAAAAAATAATAATAATAATTTTTTTTTTAAAAGGTAAAAGAACAATGTTGGACAATTTTGAAGTTGGAGGAGAAAATGAGATGGAGTTTTTCGCCCTACCCTAGATTTTTTAACCTTAACACGCATGACCTGTCGACGATTATGTAATGCGTGACGTCGTGGATGTGCATTTGTGGTTAAAAAGTATATATATTATTTTTAGAAAATGAGTGATGGTTTGTCTAGATAAGACTCTTATTGCTCGGCTGGATCGTGTCGAGACTTTGAAGCTGCACTGAAACTCACATTTGGACCTTCAACTCATTGATTACCGCTGAAGTCATGGAATGTTTTCCTCAAAAATCTTAATTTATTTTCGACTGAAGAAAGAAAGACATGACTATCCTGGATGAAGTGGGGGTGAGTAAATTATCAGGAACTTTTAATTCTGAAGTGAACTACTCCTTTAACGGGATCCTCCAGACAGACAGTCCGGTCTGAGGTTCACCAGGCTTGTTCTGATTGGCCGGAGATCCACATGGGAAATAGAGAGCTCACTCTTACGCAAGCCGTGAGCGCAGAAAATATGAGTCCAGACGACCAGGTGTGTCCCGATTCCTCTGATTGAATTCCCGCTTGCCTCTATGGCCTTCACCACCACAGCTCACTTTTCATCTCTCCTAATCTCATTATGATTTTATGGCCTGCGCCGCCCAGGGATGTGAGGCTTTAGGAGCACGGAGCTGCCAAATAGATTCCCTTCAAGCTGGCGCGAAAGAGAAACCAAATAAGTCTCCATCACCCCTCCAGTTCCAACTTGATAGAGTTGTTTTTGACAGAAGCCAAGTGGAATGCCGAACTTAATTGTTGCCGTTTTACACCGCTAGCTTATTTTGCCTCTTCTAATGATCCTAGATGGCAGTTGTCATTGTATAATAGCATGACTTGGCTAAGGCTAATGACAGCCAATTAGCTGGAGCCTGGAGAGACTGTTATTTTTGTAATGTCTCTGGTCTATAAACTGTTTTAAAGTAACATCAGAGATCAGTAATAACATGGATGGATAGCATGGATGGATTGTAATGTTCTGAAATGGAACTAATTCAGCAATGATTTACTAATAAGCAGGAAGACCCCTCACAAGACACAGTATATGAATAGCAATTTGACATTTGATGATTACGCCGACCTTTCATCCTTAGTTTACGCATGAGCGTTGTTTCCCAACGTTTCAAATCCTTTATAATAAAGTCATTATGTAATGCCCCTCAGGCTGAGATCTAATTGTTTCTCTCCTCTGTTGGATTTGTGCCTGATACTCCCACCTCTCTCTGAGGCTAATTCGGTGTTGACAGCGTGTCACAGAAGGTGTGGACGAGACTGTCCATCTGGCCGGAGCGAGTGAGGCTATTCTTAACACGGCACACAGGGGGAGCGTGGGAGTGATAACTGACACGTTCGTTTCTGTTTTTGGAACGTGGGTTGGAAAAGACTTACACATTCACGCTGAGACATTCTGTGTGTGCAAAGGTGACCCCCTTCAAGCACACACATTTTCACAGATAAACAGCATTTCTGAGATATTTAGTCAAGTAATGAGGACCTTTGGTGGGCCATTTAGTAACGGCAGTCTAATGATGCTGGCCTTATCTCTTGTAGAAAATGCATTTTGTTATTTAGGCAATTACTAAGTGGTGCATCATTCAAGAGAATATGAAATCAGCGTTTCCTCCAACACAAGGAGGAACTTTACAAATGTTAAGATTTATGGATTAATAAAGTGTTCCTTGTGAAAACAAAGTGTGCTTAATTGCATTAAATATGCACTTGTAGTGTATGTGAAATCGTAAAATTATATTTAAAAAACTGTACTTGCAGACACAATATTGATGAAATAAAGGCCATGTAAGTGCATTAAAGAGAGTAGACTTTCAAGACTGTTTTTAACACACTATGAATTAAATACAATTTGTAATGTCAAATTAAAAGTTATTTATTTTTTGAAGTACATATTAAATCATTATGTTTGAATAAACTTTTGCATGCTTTTGTCATCAGCATATTTTGTAAATATTTCTGTTAATATATTTTAAATGTAGAAATTAGGATAACACTAATATTAGTTAATGCATTAATGCATACAAATGTGTAGTTATAAATATATTTACAGTAAATGCATACAAGTGTCGAATCGAAATGACATTTAAATGCATTTATATTGATATTTTAGTTTACAATAAATGCTTATCATTACATTCATACACTTTAATCGGTACTCTTTAACCATATTACAAAGACAATAGAATTATTAAATTACATTTAGAGAAGCACTTAAATCCTACTTAAGTGGATCAAAACTACATTTAATATGGACATAACATATACAGTTAACACGCAATTAAGTGTCCAAACATTACTTCAGTCCGCACATAAGTTTATAATGCAAGCATATATGTGCACTATAAGTATATATGCTAAAGTGTACTTGTGGTAACACTTTTTCGATAGTCCACTTTAGACATTCTACTAACTAGTAACTTTGCAACTATGTGTCAATTAACTCTCATTCATTTGCAAAGGCATGTCAACTAACTCTCATTACAGTATTAGTAGACTGTTAGGGTTCAGGTTAGTAGAAACATTGACATGTACTTGTAAAGTTACTTATTGCCAGTAGAATGTCTGTTGAGGAGCATCAAAATAAAGAGTTATCAGATATTAATCATCAGTCTACTAATACTCTAATGACTGCTAGTTGACATGTAATTGCTAAATTACTTGTAGTCAGTAGAAAGTGTTACTGTAATTGTGAAGGTATGTCATGCTGGCCAATATGGGGGTATTGTGTGTGTTTACAATGTTGTAAACTGGCACTTACGGGTGTGGCATCAGTGCTATTGTAACCTATTCAAAGTCAGTCATGATTACTTTTTTTTTTTTGCCAAGACAAAGTATCCAACTCATGATCTCGTCCGTCCCCATGATTCGACCCACTCCATATAAATAAAATGTTTTTAGGCCACATCTCATGTGATTTTAAATGTAGTTTTAAATTTAATTTGATTTTAAATTACTCTAAACATACTTTGTTCCCCCAAGTTATTTAAGTTTTATATCTCAAACATGTTTATGTTTGTGCAAAACCATAGTGCTGAAAAAAAAGTTGTCTGACATGGTTCTTCTTTGCTAAGCATCAGGGCTGTAACAAGTAAACAGGACATTAACATATGCCAGTCATCTTGCCAACAAACATCAGCACTTCTTTAAGGCTCTTCTCTTCAGGTGAGGGCTTCGGTTATCTCTTCTGAAGTTCCTCTGAAGCCCTTCAGACCCTTCGCTGAAGCTTTTCGTGAAGGCACCTGGACAGGTATAAATATTAATCATGCCCATTGTTAGAGGAAGCTTTGTGGGCTTGACGTGAGCAAAACATCCTACCTCTCCTCCTCTCTCCTCTCTCTGATGACTGACAGATTTAAACATTTGTGCTATATTTTTTTTTTTTTTTTTTTTGTGAAGCTTGGCCCCACAGCCGGTTGGCAGCAAACCTGTCAGGCTGTGCTGCTCAGTGTGTGTGTGTGTGTAATAGTAGTGATGGCAAAAGCAGAAGATTGCTGTAGTGAGTGACAGGCCGGAGCATTAGCATTCAGATCACGCCAGCGCTTTGATATCTCAGCGCTGCAAGCTGACGGGTCCCGGGATCGTCCAGTGTTCCCTTGTTTGTCCACTCCTTCATCCCTACAACTACAGGGTCCTCTACGTACCTCACACTCGTGCGTTGCGAACGTCTGTCTTCCCCACGGCTGCCGTCTGAGCATATTATTTATGTTGTGACTGCGAGAACATATAGCACATGCAGAGCTGTTTTCACTACACCACGTCTAGGTGACATGTGGTTACATGACTCATTTCAACACGGAAAAGATACGAAAGGCCTGAGGACACGTCCAAGATCAAAACACTGAGGATGCTCTTTACACAGGGGTAAGTACATATGGCCTTTGGATGGAAACTGTAAAGCAGAGTGTGTGTGGACTGTAGATCTGTTCTAATATATACTTCCTAAACAGGTACAGGTAGCAACCTTCTAAGGGAACATCTTAAATGCAACTATGCACATATCAATCGATTCCAATAATTCTCGTTTCACTCGAGGATATTATCTCTTCAGCCGTCGCTAAACCTCTGCAGCTGAGCATTAAAAAACGTCCGGCGTACACTACAGTCTCTGTGCTCACAGTACGGGCACGAATATTTTAACGATTTAAAAAAAAGATGAATCAGTGTCTGGCCATCTGAGATTTCAGTACGGAGATAAAGGTTAGCAGTGGTGGAAAGAGAACTGAAAAACTGTACTTAAGTAAAAGTATTGCTAATTAAGAAATAATTTACTTGAGTATAAGTAGAAGTACTGGAAAATAATATGTCTCAAGTAAGAGTAAATAAGTAGTTTGCTGAATAACTACTCAAGTTACTACGTTACAAAGTACTTTAGTATATTTTTCCCTCTGGCCATCTGAGATTTCAGCATGGAGATAAAGGTTAGGATGAATTTTCGGGAGTATAACATCACATCAGAAGGGTATTATTAGCAGCGGTTGTTTTCTGTTGGCATCTGGAAGCAATGACGCATGACATGTTACGACCTTTAAGGCCCCCTGAAATCAAAATGTAAGTTTTTTAGCTTTTAGTATGAATATGTTAGACTTAAGGTTATGAATAAGCTGGTGTGCTCCAAAACAATGGCAAAATTCGCATTTAGGAGATATAAGCATTCAACATTTATAGTCTCTCACTTCCACTAAAATGGATCAGGGATTTTTTTTACTTCAGCTTCTCATCACATCTTCTGTCCAATCAAAAGCTCTCTAGAATCTGAAGCTCCGCCCCCTACGCTATAAACACCACCTGACCGACGCGAGCGTTGACAGACACGTCACGGAGGAATATGGGCTGGAGAAGTGTGTTTGGTTGCTCAAACGCTCGAGTTTTAGGCCACATTTACACATTGGGTATTTAGAGAAACTAATATTTCCCCCCCTCCGTTTTCAACAATAACATCGTGCACACAACATCGTTTTCAAAAAAGTTTTAATTTACATCAACCTGCATAAATACGCCGTCGAGCGCCATCATAACTATGCCAAACCTATGGGCGGCAGCTAGGGAGAAGGATAAAGCCATGCAAGCCAATCAGAATCCTCAGAATCGACAACAACGAATAACACGAGCGACACATAGGGCGCTCACATGACATTAAGCATTTTCTGGCACATAATGTGACGTTTGAGAACCTAAAACTCCCCGTTTCTCCCAGTTGACACGGCAACACATAACCGGCGTTATCAGAAATCTCCACTTTGAGTTTTTAGAAATAATCGTTTTCTGTGATAAAAACAGGGTTTTCGTGTAAATGAGGGAAACCACAGGGAAATATCTGCATCTTCCCTTCATGTAAACGGGGCCTTAGTCCCTTTTCCAACTGTTGGTTATGAATGAAATGGCTAGAATTTATTCACATCTCTGCTATTGAATCCATCGTTTCATCAGCGCTCGGATTCGCTTCCATGGTGCTGTCAAGTAGTCTTTGAGGTAAACTAAACGCTATTGGCTATTTGGAAAGGGGGTGGGGCCATTTAATAAGTCCCGCCTCTGCTTCCTGTTTCAGTGGAAATTACGTCAACGCATTATTCCAAGGCACTTTAGTGGGCTTTTAAAACACTTTTATCCATAGTGCATGATTTGTAAACGGATACATTTTGACGTTTTCATCCCATATCCAGCTTCATATGTGTGTCTTTTCTGATGTAGTAAACTTGCTCAGCGGCTCACCCAGAGTTCAGTGCAGGAGCTACGTCATTTTCAAACGCAAAAGAGAATTAACCTTTTAGCGCCATTCGCCATGCATTTCATTTCCAAACTAAATTTCCAGATTCACCTTCATCTGTTTCACATAAAACAGCTTTTAGCGCCACTAACTGGAAATTTCACTTTGAAATCAATGCTTGTAATATTTTGCACAAATGTCACACAACAGGCACGTTTTTTTCAATGAGCCCTGTTGGATTTTTTCACTGAACTGCATTCTGAGATTGTCTTCTCAACGAAGGAATCACGTAACTCTGAATTTGAGCTCTAATTAAGTCTTTTTCGAAGAACCTTCCCACTGGCCGTTTATGATTCTATAAATTGCTGCTTACTAGGTTTTGGACCAGAGCAAAATATATTAAGGCCTTCAATGGAAACATTATGAGCAGAGGACAGCGTACTGTGTTCATATGTGGCTAGGACTGTTTTAGTGGGATAGTATTCCTGGATGGGCATAAAGATGCATGCAGACGAGCAGAACGAGGACATCATTTGCAGAATCTCAAGAGATTAACTGTAGAGTGACTTTGAGAGAGCACAATTACTAATAGCATTTGTGGTAGTTTGCATATGTGTCATAAGGTTGTGCTATTGTTTCAGTATTACACACATCAACTCAACCATCAAATCTGCACAGTGCATGTGTCTGTCAGAGCTCACTCTACTCGGTTTATGATAAAGAACATGTTCAAATGGCAAATCTGAGCACATGGATATATGTTTATGGTCGTGCATTTTTTTATTTATCATTTTGCTACAGAAATATGTGCTTTAAATTGGTATTTGTCATTTCACAATAGCAAAACCAGTACAGCATGTGTAGCACACAATAGTGCAATAAGAAGCAGACATGTCTAAGCAAACAACTCTGTCATTTTATAAATCCGTGCAGGCCATTGTGTAAACAGGAGGATGAGGGATATGACGAAATCTGTGTTATTATCAGAAGCAAGAGCCCAGCCAGAGGGAACGGCCACACAGTGCATTCAACATTTTGCAAAACATGCATTACGTTTTGTTTGATTAAAGGTGTGTGTGTGTGTGTGTGTGTGTGTGTGTGTGTGTGTGTGTTTATTGACTTGGATTATCTATGCACTTGTTTACTTGAGCTCTATGGATTTAATTTATTGAATTGTGTGGCTTTCATCCTGTTTCTAATAAGCTGCTGACTGGATTGAGCCATACAGAATTGTATTGTAATTTTGTCACAATGACAATAAAGAACTCTAATCTGTAGGCTATGGAAGCTTGTTTCTGCTGCGTAATAAAAAAGTACAAAGGTAATTATGACGTTTTATCTCACAATTATGTTCTTATATGTGGCAATTGCAAGTTTACATTTTGCAATTCGGACTTTTTTTCAGCAAATTTTAAAGTCAGAATTGCAAGATATAGGCAAGGCAAGTTTATTTATATAGCACATGTCATACACTATGGCAATTCAAAGTTATTTACATAGAAAATAAGCACAAAATAAAAGCAAGGGAAATTAAAACAGTTATAAAAGGAATTAATTAGAGTAAAATGAATTAAAGTAGTAAAAAGATGATACATAGCAAAACAACTTCTCATCTGGTAAAACACCGGTGTCTCATATTTTGCATCTTTCAATTTCTCCAATTAAGTGGTTTATGTTTCTCTCTGACCCAATTCTCTGAGTTCAGAATACAGAAGAATACGGAAGAATACAGTGCAGTCAGTCGGACGTACAGCGGATACTCTGAGATTTCCCATGATGGTCAGTCTTTTTTCTGGTTTTTCCCTCGGCTCGCCTATATAACTCTAGACGTCTCTAGAGATCAATTTTCACCTCAACTGAAAAAGGTAAACACTCACAATTGCTCACAAATTTGATCATCCAGACCCTCGGGGTTTCCCCACTACAATACCAGGATTAACTAAACCCACCAGACCAGTATCCCTGTACTAATCTGGGCTAGTATCCCCGTACTAATATGGACTAGTATCCCCGTACTAATATGGACTTGTATCACCATACTAATATGGGCTAGTATCTCCGAACTAATCTGGACTAGTATCCCCGTACTAATCTGGGCTAGTATCCCCGTAGTCACCACAGTGATCCTTTGACCATCATGAGTAAATTTCAACATCATTTCAACGCACTTAAAAAAAATCTATTTGACGTCTCCAATAGACCTGATTTTTCCCTAAAACCGGACATGAGGAGCTCTAGGACTGACCTCGGGTTCACTGCCCCATCAGTCCAAACCCCAAAACCCCATTTGTTCGGAAGCTCTAGGACTGGAGTGGATCCAGTCCGCACCCCACAGAACGTCTCGGGTTACGTATGTAACCCTTGTTCCCTGAGAAAGGGAACGAGACACTGCGTCGGTGACGACACTAGGGGAACGCTTCAGCGTAGCGCGTCTGAATTTATGAATGAAACCGAATCCAATCCTATTGGCGTTGCGTGATGACGTAGCGTGTGACGGCATAAGCGGATGTATACAAAAGCACACCGGCACACAGAAATGTCAGCTTTTGCTATGAAGCAAGTGCTCCAGGCGGGGTGAGGTGTGGCGAACCGACGCAGTGTCTCGTTCCCTTTCTCAGGGAACAAGGGTTACATACGTAACCCGAGACGTTCCCTTTCGAGGGAACTCGAACTGCGTCGGTGACGACACTAGGGGAACGAGATACCCACTATACCACAACGAACCCCGCTCATCCTAGTGTGAAGCTGTCTTCAGGCACAACTTAGGACGAAAGCACTCGTGCACCGGGTGTAGAGGAAAGGTCCAGACTGTAAAACCTCATGAATGTGTGCGGAGTGGCCCAGCCAGCCGCCTCACATATGTCATGGATAGAAATCCCTGAAAGGAGGGCTCTAGAGGATGCCATGCCTCTGGTGGAGTGAGCTCTCACGGCCATAGGTGAAGGCAATTTGCGCACCTGATAGGCCAGGGAAATAGTCTGAACGATCCAGTTGCTGATGGTCTGCTTAGAGGCGGGGAAGCCCCTTCTTGGGCGACCCAAAACACACCAGCAACTGGTCTGACTTCTGCCATGAGGAGGACCTCTGAATATAACACTGCAGTGCTCTGACAGGGCAGAGCAGATGAAGTCTCTCCTCATCCGCCGTCACATGAGGTGGAGGATAAAATGCCTGCAGAACCATGACCCGTGCCACATTAGATGGCACTTTGGGCAAATAGCCGGGCCTGGGATGTAAGATGGCCTTAATGTTGCCTGGAGCAAACTCCAAGCACCCATTGGAAATAGAGAGCGCCTGGAGATCTCCTACCCTCCTCAGAGAAGTGATGGCCAACAAAAAGGCCACCTTAAACGAAAGGTTCTTGGCCTCAGCCGACTCCAATGGTTCGAAGGGAGCCTCAGCCAGCCCCTCGAGAACCACTGCCAGGTCCCAAGAGGGAACTCTGGTGCGAGTCGCAGGTCTCGTCCTCCAGGCTCCACGTAGGAAGCGTACGACCAGGTGATGCCTCCCCAGCGGGCCATCACCCAGAGGAGCGTGGAAAGCCGCAATGGCAGCCACATAAACCTTGAGTGTGGACGGGGTAAGCCCGGCAGAAAAGCGGTCTTGGAGAACTCCAGTACTGAAGCCACTGGGCAGTTAACTGGGTCCAAATCACGCTCTCTGCACCAAACGGAAAATACATTCCACTTAAGGCCGTATAACTTCCTCGTGGAGGGAGCTCTGGAAGTTAATATGGTTTCGACCACTCCAGCTGACAGGCCGGCTTCTAGGTACTGTGCCCCCTCAGGGGCCAGACCCACAGTTTCCACAGCTCGGGTCGAGGGTGGAGAACTGAGCCCTCCGCCTGGCACAGCAAGTCCCTCCTCAGAGGGATCTGCCATGGCGGGCCTGCCAGGTATGAAATGATGTCCGAGAACCATACTCGGGCCGGCCAAAACGGGGCTACTAAAAGTAGACTGACTCTGTCTCGACGGACCCTTTCCAGAACTGCTGGGAGCAGAGCGATTGGGGGAAAAGCATACAGACGTAGCCTCGGCCACGTCTGTACCATGGCATCCAACCCCAGCGGGGCTGGGTGCGTGAGGGAAAACCACAGTGGACAGTGGGACGTCTCTTGAGACGCGAACAGATCCACTTCCACTGGGCCGAATCTCACGCACATGGCCTCCACCACCTCTGGGTGGAGTCGCCACTCCCGGGGCCTCAGCCCCTGCCTCGGCAGTACGTCTGCTCCCTGATTCTGGTCCCCCGGGACATACATCGCCCTGAGAGACGATAGTCTCCGCTGGGACCACAGGAGGATCTGATGCGCCAGTCTGCACAGAGGGCGTGACCTCAGACCCCCCTGGCGGTTCAAATAAGACACCGACATGTTGTTGGTTCTTACAAGGACATGGCGACCATGGAGGTCTGGCAGGAAGCTCCTCAGAGCCCGGAACACTGCCAACATTTCTAGGCAATTTATGTGCCAAGAGGAATGATGGTCCTGCCAGAGGCCTCTCGTAAAACGGCCGTCCATGACCGCGCCCCAGCCCGTGAGGGAGGCATCTGTCGAAATAGATACTCGGCGACATAACGCTGCCAAATTGGGACCCTGGGACAAGAACCAAGGCTTCTTCCAAATTGACAGGGAACGAAGGCATCTGTGCGTAACCCTTATCAAGCGGAATGGGTTTCCCCTCGGGGAAAACCCCTTGGTTCTCAACCACCACTGTAAAGCTCTCATGTGTAGCAGGCCAGAAGGTATCACGCTGGACGCTGCTGCCATGAGACCCAACACTCTCTGAAAGTGTTTGACAGTGACGGCCTGGCCTAGCTTTAACCTGGACACTGTGGTCAGGATAGACTCGATCCGAGCAGGAGACAACTGAGCCCGCATCGTGACCGAGTCCCACACCACTCCCAGGAACGTGGTTCTCTGGGCTGGTGTCAACACGCTCTTCTTCATGTTGAGTCTTAACCCCAGGCTCTGGATGCGGGCGAGGACAACATCTCGATTCCGAATCGCCAGCTCTCGCGACTGGGCCAATATTAACCAGTCGTCGATGTAATTGAGCACCCTGATGCCCTCGAGCCTCAGGGGTGCTAGAGCTGCATCCATACACTTGGTAAATGTGCGAGGGGAGAGTGCTAGGCCGAACGGAAGAACCAGATATTGGAAAGCTTCGCCCCCGAAAGCAAACCTCAGGAACTTCCTGTGAGATGGAAGGATGGAGATGTGGAAGTAGGCGTCCTTTAGATCTATCGGGACAAACCAATCCTCGGATTGGATTTGACTCACGATGATGGGAATAGTGAGCATCATGAACCTGAACCTCCTCAGAGACCGATTCAAGTGCCTCAGGTCTAAAATTGGACGCAACCCTCCATCCTTCTTGGGAACTATGAAGTACCGGCTGTAGAACCCGGACTCCCTGACTGGTGGAGGAACATGCTCTATGACCCCTTTTTCCAGCAGCGAGTAAACTTCTTGTTCTAACACCAGACCCTGCTCTGGGTGCACGGTAGTCCAGACCACCCTTTTTCGTTGATACTTACCTTGGTGGGCGGACCCGGAACTACTGTCTGTACCCAACTTCTACAGTGCGCAGGACCCATGGAGAAATATTCGCGAGGCTTGCCATGCCTCAGCGAAATTTCCCAAGGGAACACCCTCAGGGCTGGTGTCCAGTGTTATGTGCGAGTCCTTGACGGCACCCTGAAGCGGAGGACCGTCAGGGAAAGACCGACAACGACTCACGGTGTGCGAACCCAAACGCTGTCTGACTGCAAGCCCTTGGGGCAGACAGGACAGCGTGTGCTCGCTGGAAGCTAGCGTGCCCCGAAGCGACAGAGACGGCAGGGATACTGACGCTAGCTTCCTGAGGGCCCAATGAGAGAGGGGACCTCGATCACTCTCTCTCGGGGGGGGGCGGCCCTTTGAGGTCTCGTAAAAGCTAGGACCTCTTTCCCTTCGCCTTCCTAGACCGAAAGACGGTCCTCAGATCAGTTTTCTCGGGAGGCTGTGGGTGAGAGCGCCGCCTAGGGTCCCAAGCTTAGCTTTTGCTTTTTTTTTTTTTTTTTTTTGAGGGGGACCTCTAGAAGCGACACTCTCCTTCAGATGGTATGCTGAATTAAAATATCTAACCAAGTTTTAAAGTCAGAATATTTTAATTATTTTAATTCCTCAGAATTAAATGCAGCCATAACCACTGGATAGTTCATATATTTATTTTTTTGTTTATACGATCTCCTACCCGCTGCCTCGGCAACGCGAGATACGAGCAGTTACAAATTGGCTTTCATCCCTCGAGAAGAAAGTCAATATAGGCGCGAGGCTGAAACACCCGAAACGCACGACTGTGTGCGGCGAGTTATTTCACAATGAGCAGCCAGCACCCTCAGGAGCTGACTGCGAATGCCTCGCACCCACAGTATTATTTCCAGATAGCGTATGTCCCTTTTATTGCAGACCCTTAACGCGCGTTGCCTCAACAAACGCGAGATTCGAGTCTTTCACAATATATTGGCTTTCATCTCTCGAGAAGAAAGTCAGCAGGCGCGGCTGAAACACCCGAAACGCACAGCGTGCGGCGAGATATTTCTCAATGAACACAGCCAGCACCCCTCAGGGACTGACTGCATGGCTCGCACCCACACAGAATTATTGCAAACTGCAAAGTACACTCGTAATCAACACGCAGCCTCAGCAAACGCGAGATCCGAGCTACTAGATTCTGTATTGCAATGCAAAGCTTAGATCTACGCGCCGCCTCGGCCAACGCGAGATCCCAGCCACAGAATCTGATTGCAGAGTAGACTTGTAATCTACGCGCAGCCTCAGCAAACGCGAGATCCGAGCCCCTAGATTCTATATTGTAATGCAGACTTAACAGGACATACAACACCAAATAGGACAGACTTGTTTCACACACACAGAGCGCTTGCTGAATAGCAAAAAGCTGACATTTCTGTGTGCCGGCGTGCTTTTGTATACATCCGCTTATGCCGTCACACGCTACGTCATCACGCAACGCCAATAGGATTGGATTCGGTTTCATTCATAAATTCAGACGCGCTACGCTGAAGGGCGTTCCCCTAGTGTCGTCACCGACGCAGTTCGAGTTCCCTCGAAAGGGAACCTTGAGTTTAAATTACACATCAAACTCACTACTCCACCACAGACCCAGGCCATCAGCATGGCTTCATCTCTCAATTCCTCCAATTAAGTAATTTATGTTTGTCTCTTATCCAATTGTCAGCACCATTTGAGTTTAGAATCAAAAGGAGAATGCAGAAATAAAACACAGTGTAATCAGTCGGACGCACAGTGGCACAGCGCTCATTCAGTGAATGCACTATACACTCATAATTATGAGAAAAAAGTCAGAATTGCAAGATATAAATTTAAGTCTTGCAATTCTGACTGTTTTTCTCACAATTATAAGATATTAGCCCGCATTTGCAAGTTATCAAGTCCAATTTTGAGGAAAAAAGTCAGCTCAAAGTTTTTACATTTTCTCATTATTGCGAATCAGAATTCCGAGTTAAAAAGTTGCAATTACCTTTTCTTTTCTTTTCTTTTTTCTTTCTTTTTTTATTCAGTGGGAAAAAAAGTTTTGAAATATATTTTGTCAAGATTAAAAGTTTGGATTTAAATATATTTAAAAAATATCGGTAACACTTTACAATAATGTTTCATTTCTTGACATTAGTTATCTTTGTTAGTTAACATATACAAAATGTATTCATCTTCAAAAGATTAAGGTCAAAAGTTTGTTCTGTTAACATTAGTTAATGCACTTGAACTAACATGAACATGAATATCTGTATTAACTAACAATAACAAAGGTTAATAAATGCTGTGAGAATATATTGCTGATATTTTTTGTTGCATTGATGTATTTTTGTTATATCACCTATAGACATGTTTGACTGTAAACCTCACATGTTGATCCCTTAAGTTTTTCCCTGACAGAGCATTGCCTTCAATGAGCTTATGATAATATATGTTATCTAGGCAATTAGTTCCGGGAGTAAATTACAGTTCATAATTATTTAACAATGCATTGAAATCTTGATGGCTTGTTTTCCTCTGTATCATTCTAAACAAACACAACGTAAACAGCTGTCGACATTTCAGGTCAACACTCATTATTTGTGTCCCTGAAGAGCTCAATGTCAAGGTGGTGGAGGCTTGTAATCATGTCCACATCAGCCACTGATTAATAGTTTAATCACAACTTGCCAGAGAACATTAACAAGCTTTTAATTGAATGATGTGCAAAAATAAATAATAAATAACTATAATGTTGTTGTTATCAGCTTAAATGCCAGAATCCATGTTAAGTCTCTTAGAGGAGCAGTGATTAATGATAATGTGATCAATTACAGATGAGGAGGATAATGCTTCTTATCTATGATGATAAAACTGGCCTTTTGAGTTCGAATTTAATATAGCTCTATGTATACGAGCAACTATCAGGAAAAGGCTTTATGCTTGTAATCTAAAGATTATCTTAAAAGAGTGATTGCTACAAATTCAGCCTAATAACCTCAGAGTTGGACTTTGCAGAGAATAATGCAACAGCACATATCTGTGTATTTAGCAACATTTGGCCTTTTAAACTTGGACATAAACATTGCATTTGTGCAGCTTGTTGTTAGTGGTAGATAGAGATAGCTAATGTGATGTTGACTTGAATCTTACAAGTTTTAGAAGCAGTCTTACAGTTTTGCACCAATGAAAGGGAAAATGGGATATCCATGAACAACTCAATCCCCTAAATTCAAATAGCTTCTTATTCACATATAAGCTAGTGCTAGTTTGTACATATAAAGATGTCCTTAAAGTCCCCCTGTAATCAATAATTGTAAACTCATCTTTGATCACCAAAATGACATATTTAAGCATTTTTCCTTGAAAAAAAATGTCTTCATGTCTTAAAATACCTTGAATGTAACTCGGCACCCTTGCCTCATTTAGTATGCGCGGTTCTATGAATATGCAAATGAGCCCTGTCTCCACTCACTCACTCAGCTCAGAGATCCACTGGTTGACGATCACACGTTGATCTGATTGGTTACAAGGTAGTTTGTGACGTCAGAAACACCAGCGATTTCAATGCGTGTTTTTGAGACTGTCTTTGGTTCACTGCAGTTTTAAGGAGAAAATACTCAGCAATGCTGTCGACTTATGAATTTACACATGGTTTGTCTTAAAGCATATTAAAAACACCACATTAACAACATTAAAAGCTGGATTTGAAGTCTTACTTAAATGGTCTATATGTATAATTCAGAAGCTCTTGTTATTAGCGCCACCGGTGGCCGTTCAGTGAACTGCAGCACTTCATGCTCGTACTCGTGAACACGTGACACTCAAGAGACTGAATGTGATTCAAAACTCTGATATCCTCACGGTGAAGGTCTTGTTCGTTCTTCACTTAGAAGTACACAGAAGTTGGAAATGCCTTTGCAGTGATTAACGATCATCCCAACACCATCCACTGCTGACAACGAAGTTTAGATGAAAATGTAAATATGTGGTGCACTTTCATCTCAATAACAAAACAAACACACAACAAAAATGAGAAAACAGCAGTTCAGAAAAAATCTGATCGTAATGATGTGGATATGTTTACATCAGTTCAATTACATCATGCAGTTCACCGGCATCATGTCGACAGATGAGGTCATTAAAATCACACGTATATGATAGTTTGATTATAAAGTATATTTGAGACTATAGACTACAGATGAATATGAATGGTATGAATACATGACACACTGACATTACAGTACAGAATGGCTCTTTCGGCATTATCCTGAACATTGTATAAGCATCTGTGTGTCATTAAAGTGCCCCTATTATGGCTTTTTGAAAATGACCTTTCATGTAGAGTGTATCAACACGAAACATTAAAATATTACCTGTCACCTGTCCACTTATTGCGTGCGCAGACACAGACCCCAGGGGAAACTCAAACCTGCAGCTGATTCCTGTGGATACTGGACAGCATCATGTCGAGAAGACGGCGCTGTGCTTTATAATGTTAACCTTAAGGGGTAAAGCCAATTTGTTTGTTTTTTTCTTTCACTGCCCAAGGACGAGCATGTGAAGAATCAGTGGTTAAAATTAATCTTTACCACAATACCACAGCAGTATAACCCTAAACTTTTGCTGTGTTCCCTTTACTTTACTGACGACTGCTTCTCAAATCTCAGCGTTCAATGCAGGATTCACAAACCGTTTTTACTCTTGAAAGATGGTGTTCATAACACTTTGAGTTGTATATTGTGTAGGTCTCCTGTTAACTGGCTAACTCACGTTATCACTGTCTTACTGAAATACTTCTAATCAGATGTGGACCACGATTACCTATAACTGTGTCTATTAATGCAGATCGTCTGTCGTTCTCACTACTTTGAGGAAATATTTGTTTTACCAATGTTTATGTTACATCAGATCATTCACACTAGAGCTCGGCTAATGTATACATTGCATACATGCACTGTTATTGATACAGTTTCCACGTGTTCACCCCAATAATTTAGAAAAATACTCTGTAAATAAATGAGTACAAGTAAAATAATCTGTTTGTTGATGGACATGCACTTGTTAATGCTGATGGTGATGAATTACAGTTGCAACATCTCATATAATGTACCTCAAACTGAGTAGTGTATCACTGAGAAACACTGAGTCCTGCTCGAGTCGTGCTTGTGATGGAGGTTCGGGTTGAATAACTAGTTCTTCCAGTGTTTCACTTTCATCATCGGACTCGCGCTCACATTGATTTGGTCAAATCGACGTCATTGTGCGTTACTGTGTTTAGTTTACGGTGTAGGAAGCCTCAGGACACGCAGAGCTGATGTTGTTATGGCAACGGGCAGTTTTCGGCGCACTGTACACGGTAGGCCAATCACAACAGACTGAGCTGTCTGGCCAATCAGAGCAGAGTAGCTCGCGGAAAGGAGGGATTTAGAGAGATTGATTCATCTGACGAGTCGTTTGAGAGTCATGGAAAAATGTGATGATGTGCAAATGTATATTATGAGGAAATTAAACTTTTTTTTATTTTATTTTTTTACCTTTGATGCATGTAAACCTGTTGTAGGAGACTCCACAACAACATTAGGAAACTTTAAAATAGCATAATAGGGGCCCTTTAAATGAAAGAGAGGTTCACGGGAGCACGTGCAAATGTCACATACTTTTGATTTTCCTGGCAAAAAACATCCCGAGTCCTTCACATGCCAGACTGCAGGCGTTCATAAACAACTCAGGAAGTTGGGAAGTTGAGTTACATTACAAGCTGTTCATACACTGGCAATAAAAAAGTGATTTATGCATGAAAATTCGTACATATAGTGGGTCAAGATATTTCTTTTCCACAATGGCTGACAAGGATTTATCGGTAAAACTTCACTGGGACACAAAGGCATTGAGCGACACACTTTCCTGAAAGTTTGTCTTCATCCATTCTTTTTTTTTTTACCTTATGATTTGTCTCTCCTACAAATGAGTCACATATGTATACGTGTAAAACGCAAGCACTCTGTTGTGACTAGATCTGGAAAAGGAGGAGTGGGGGGGTTAAATAGACACAGGCTTGAGTGAGGACATGGAGGTGGAATAAGAAAAGGAGAGTTGCAATCATACACCATCAGTGGCATCCAAGCCAGCGGAGAAGATTGATGGGTGGGTGTAGACAAAGAGGTTTCAGATAGAGATGCGAACAGAAACGCAGACTCTTCTCGTGTCACAATCCATCACGGTAAGATGAAAACAAGCCTAAGAACACCACGATCTGCATTTGCTCATCGACGTCTCGCTGCAATTACTGCCCTGTAGATTCCCAGCGCGCGCCCGGCGAGACAGACAGAACAAATGAAGCTACTTTAAAGCATTCGTCATGTTCCTTCAAGTATTTGTCATGAGCTTTAAAGTATGTCACCTAACAGATAATTATCACATCTTTATATAAATAAAAGCATTAGTTTCTTCATGTTCTCATTATGCGCTTCAACATTTCTCACTGTGCTTCTTAGTCACTGACAAAGAGTCCAAATCATTTTGTTTAGTGTCAGTGGCGGGTGTCGTGATAATTTGCAGGGCATTTATTATTAGCAGGACTATTTCATGAAAATATCTGGGCTATTTTGTTGTTGCTGTGATGATTTCCTCTTGTGTATATCTGTCAAACAGTGCAGGTCATGTGTCACGGGCACAGGGCTGGATTATGGACCGGGTCACAAGACTGCCAAAAGCCGTCAGAGCTTTAGGCTGAGATTGCCAAAGGAAACACACCAACGTTTCCATTGCCCTGTATTTGACTCATACAGGGCAAACTGAACACTAGGACTCCAAGACCCTTCAGCTCGAACCGGGCTCTGCTTTAGCGGTCTAATGTTGCTCTACCAAAACATGCATCATGCATCCCCTTGAGAAAAGTAAGTAAACTTTAGCATAATTTTAAGAAGAGTGCTTATTACGGAAATAATGCACTTTTTGGTGCAAATTCAGACATTGTTTACAATTGCATTAAAATTGTATTATAGTTTACATTTATATTTACTGTATATTAAATGCAATTATTGAACTAAAGAATGTATTTTGACCCGCTTAAGTACATCTTTATACAGTATGTAATTGTATAACTACTTCTATATTGTTTTTGAAATATGGTAAGAGTACTGCCAAATTTATGGTAAACTAAAATGTCATTTTTTAAAATGGATATTTTTTATGTAATTGCACATTTGTAATGATGAAGTTGCAATTTAGAACATTTAAAATATATCAACTTTGAGCATAATATCAAATAAACACACTACAGTTCAAAATATAATCAAGTACTTTACATTTCTGTATGTTAGTCAACACATCAAAGTGAGTGTACTTCTTTAAAACATGACAATGTATTATTAAACTACCGTAAGTTTGACAATATTACAAAGTGCACTTTTAAAAGTATACTTAAGTGTAGTCATGAAAGTCTACTCTCTTTAAGTAGATGGCTTTTTATTTAATTAATATTATATTATCTGCAACAGTGTTTTTAAATATACTTTTAAGATTTGAAGTACACTACAAATGCACATAAAGTGCACTTCTTAATCAAAATGTTTCTCAAGGCACATGTTCAAAACTCTAGATTGCTCCCTCTCCGGGGTGTGTCTGTTGCAAGTGTGTATAAACTATAGTTGTTTTCAAAACACTGCTAATATAATCAGACAGTCTGGACATAATTACAGTAGAAAAGATGCAGACTTTGGTTTGAATGCCTTAAGTAAAGTTACAGTGTAAATGTAATAAACTTTTGTTATCCCAGTCACAATGAAAGCATACAAACTGCATAAGAAATATATGCAAGCAAAAGTTGTGTCCCACATTATGCACGATGCATCTAATCTACCATCTAGTGGATTCATTTAATAAGTTAATTTTGTTGAGTGCATGAAGTGTCCAAAATTCAACGCACTTCTCACTCTATTTATGCACTCTATGCCATTTTGTAGTATGTGACTTGGGACGCACCCTAATATGATTCCCGCACTAAATTCTGCAGCAACTTCAGCAGATTTTAAAAATCTCATGACAGCATTTCAGCATCACTCCCTGCATCTCAGAGCTATTGGCTGCCTGACATTTGCATAAAGTTGCAAATCTTTCTCCAAACCGCTGTCAATCCCTCAATTCCCTGGACAAGCGTGTAGGACGGATCCCGTGGGAATGACTTGACAATGCCTGCTCAGCTCTGCTCACTCCGTTCCAGTGGACACGCACCGTTAGAAGGCTGGAGAAACATCCACATATGGAGCGCATCTATCATGCCTTTAAATGCTGCCGATGCTCACTAGGTTTGGGACAGAGCCTATTTGTCACAAAATGACCCATTCTGTTCCTCATTTTGATGACTTATACAAATAAAAGACAACCTGTCTTGCATTGCAATTGTGGAAGTGATATACAAGCAGTCTTCATGATGACAGTGTTACTGTTCTACATTAACATTTAAACATTTAGCAGATGCTTTTATCGAAAGCAACTTTCAGTACAGTAGAGGAACATGAGAAATGTGTCACAGAGCCAACAATATTCACAGTATACAATGGTTTATTCTCTTGTGAAAAAGAGTAGCATACTTTTAAAAAGAGTACCGACTTATTACAGAAATAACATTGTATGCAAACTGAATGTAACGACTTCAGACACTTAATTGTATGTTAACTGCAATTAAATGAAAAAAATTTATTAGTTTCAATTTGCATTAAATCCATAGCTGAACCCTGCATAAGTAGGTCTTAAACACATCTTACTATGTAATTTTCAGAATTACTTTCATTGTCTTTGACATATGGTTAAAGTGTATTTTAAGTGTACTTTAAGTGTAGGTTAGTGTAAGGGGAGAGAATACAGTTTGTACAGTATAAAAATAATTATGTCAATGGAAAGTCCCCATAAAACATGGAAGCCGAACGTGTGTGTGTGTGTGTGTGTGTGTGTTTGCACGTACCTGGGTTTAAAGGATTAGTTCACTTTCCCCCCAAAAATTTTTCTGATAATTTACTCACCCCGATGTCATCCAAGATATCCATGTCTTTCTTTCTTCAGTCGAAAAGAAATTAAGGTTTTTGAGGAAAACATTCCAGGATTTTTCTACACAGAATGGACTTCAATGGCAACCAACGATACCAATGTTCAAAGAAGGTTCAAATGTCCGTCTCAATGCAGCTTCAAAGTCTCGACACGATCCCAGTCGAGAAATAAGAGTCTTATCTAGCAAACGATCGTTCATAAAAAAAAAAATAAAAAAAAAAAAATATATATATATATATATATATATATATATATATATATCTCTGAGATGCGCCACGTATTACGTCATCACGTTGGAAAGGTCATGAAAAAAAATTATACAAAAATAAAATAAATTAAAACAAGTTTCAAGTTTCAAGTTTACTTTATTTATAAAGCACATTTAAAACAACCTTGGTTGACCAAAGTGCTGTACAAGATATATCTAGGTCCATCCCATAGAATTAAAATCGTAAGACATCACTAAAATCACTTTCACAAGACATTAAACGCACAAGAGTACAAATAGGTTTTTAAAAGACTTCTAAACTCCAACACTGTGGGCGCTGTTTTGATGTGTAATGGCAGATTGTTCCATAACCTGGGGCCAGCTATTGCAAAGGCTCTGTCGCCCCTGCATTTCAACCTGGATCTGGGTACTCGTAACAGATAATTGGTCTGTGATCTGAGCAGTCTGGCTGGTTTGTGTTCCATAACCAACTCAGTAAGGTACTGAGGAGCGAGATTGTTTAATGATTTATACACAAACAACAAGACTTTAAATTCAATACGGTACTGAACAGGTAGCCAGTGCAGTGAGCGTAATGTAGGCGTGATGTGATCCGGTTTGCGAATGCCTATAAGCAGACGGGCAGCTGCATTTTGGACCAGTTGAAGCCGGTGGATAGATGAAGCAGGTAGCCCTTGATATAGCGAATTACAGTAATCAATCCGTGATGAAATAAAAGCATGAATTACGATCTCAAAACTGTTCCTGCTTAAGAATGGTTTAACTTTCGCTAGTCTCCTGAGGTGGTAAAAACTGGAACTAACAACTGTATTAATTTGTTTGTTAAATTTTAGTCCACTATCCAATATGAAACCCAGATTCTTTGCAGCAAACGAACGATATGAGGTGAAAACAAAGATGTCGGATGATTTTGAAGTTGGAGGAGAAAATGAGATGACATTTTTCGCTCTTCCCTACCTTTCTGAACCGGAGAACACAGACAAATAACTTAGATAGATGACGCGTGACCTTTCCAATGTGATGATGTAATGCGTGGCGCATCTCAGAGATGGTACACGACTAGCATTTGTGGTTATGTTAAGTTGTGTCGAGACTTTGGATCGTGTCGAGACTTTGAAGCTGCATTGAGACGGACATTTGAACCTTCTTTGAACATTGGTATAGTTGGTTGCCACTGAAGTCCATTCTGTGTAGAAAAATCCTGGAATGTTTTCCTCAAAAACCTTCATTTCATTTCGACTGAAGAAAGAAAGACATGGATATCTTGGATGACATCGGGGTGAGTAAATTATCAGCAATTTTAATTTTTTTTAGAAGTGAAAAAATCCTTTAAGGTTGTTTTACAGTCTTCCTGAGAGTTAGTAAAACTTTCACAGCCTGACATGTATATTTAAGACACATCGGTTTCCATTTGCATGGAGTCCAGTACGCGTTCAGCTCAGGTTATTCATTACGGCACTTTACCGTAGTTATTGTGAATGTCATGATTGGTCGGGTAACAACGAGAACCACACCTGAAGTGACTTCAGAGTGTTTACTTTGTCGAAGGCTTTTAATCTGTGTTCACAACGCAAGGCTGAACAAGGATCGAATGTCGTTTCATGATCTTCAGAAGCCTTCTGATCTGCTCTGCTTACGGACGCACATCGTCTCGATGAAGCAACAGTGGAGGATCTGTCAGGTAGGGCTGATTTCTTCATGTAACTCTGACATCTACTTTGTCCGCCGCGGTTCCTCTCCTCGTTACACTTTGACAAGATCACAAATCTGTCGCCCTCCGCGGGTTCATTTAAATAATCAATGTCTGCACGATTCAGCTGCCGACTCCGACTGTATTCCGGATCTCATTAATATGTACCTTGTCTATTTTTATGCCAAACTAGCATTTACATGGATGCTTTATCTGTCATTTTTTGCTTAATTGACACGCTATAGCTAACAGTCTCTCTCTTTCTCCTTTCATCTTTCTTTTCTTTCCTTTTGGGAAAGATGTTATGTGTGTTCCCATGTTCTCTAATTATCCCCTAAACCTGTCTGGATGAGATATATGCCACATGGCTGTATTTAGCTTTTATCATCGGTAGAAAATTGGATTATTCCATTCAGATTGGGCAGAAGATGACAGAATTAACTTGTTACTCTTCAGGTGTGAATTATGTAGCAATTTGATTCAGTGTCTCATTAAGATCCGTACCATTGGGTTTGTATTTTTTACAGATTTGATACACTGCTTCATTTGCTTCACTTTGTATCGTTAAAACGCACTATTTCAAGCTCACGTTTTGTTTGTTTTGAGGGCTTTTATTGTTTGGTCTCGGTTGAAATTTGCTCCTCTGTCCTTGAAGTGTAAAATCTTTTAAAGGGACCATGATATGAGAGACTGATAGGGAACGCGGACGGAGAGAAAGAGAGAGATCAATGAACTGAAGAGGATAATGTCTTGCTCGAGAACAGCAGAGATGTTTTGGCTCATATATTTGCACACCCATCACGCTGAAAGCAGCGATCGGCTCTGTAAAGCAGTTATCTTCCCTTCACCTCTCAGATGAGAGGAGACGTACAGGAGGACTGTTGTGTTCTTTTGCTTACGCACTGCTTTACGGAAAGTCTTTCAAGCTAGTACAACCACAAATTCTCAGTGATCAATATTTCAGTGGCCATGGACATCAAAGCTCCTTACAAAAGAGTATTAAATAGCTATGGAAGTTTTTATTTTCGCAAGCCTCTTTCCTGCAAGTGTACGTACAGTTCCCATGTGACCGATAGACCGTGTGTAAGTTATGACTTTCATGAGTGCTGACTTTTTCAAAATGAATTTCTACAGGAAACGTTCATGCCGCAGTCTGTCGAGGTTCATCTCACGCCAGATAAATCGTCTTTTGGCGGCTCAACCACAATTAATTAAATGTCAGCTAAAATCGCTGAAAAATCAAATACTTAAGGGTTTGCCATTAATTAAAATTGTTTTGCTCACCAGCCACTGTGGCTAGTGGTTTTCCAAAGTTACTAGCCACAATTTTGACATCGATACCATGGGGAAAAAATTGTCATAGAGAGATTTTTTTTTATATTACCTCATAATTTGGCAGTAGGTTTATTAGGTTGCTGTCACTTTAAGACCTGACGCACGCATCAATTATACTTTTACACATGTGTTTTCTTTCTCAACTGTTTACTTTCACCTAAAACATAACTGACTGTGTTTATGTAAAATTCGCCAAGACCGGCATTTTGACATTATTCTGTGTTTATTTGGCTGTTTAAGCGCAATATGGCCTCGTTTACATTGCAGGTCTTGATGCCCAATTCTGATTTGTTGCCTATATCCGATTTTTTTTTTTTTTTTACTGTCCGTTTACACGTTCTTTCAATTGTGACCCATATCCGATTCATGTGTTTACACTTGCCATACTGTCTGAAACATCGCGCATGCTTAAAGGGTTAAATTATCTTGCACAGATGGACGAACGCAAAATATGCTTGATGCTAGCTCTGCGATATATGCAAAGTTCGCCAAACATCACCATGATTATGAGGCGGAGGAGGACGAAAAGTGCCATCATTGCAGCTGCGCATACGCTTCAGTTATTGTGTGTGAGAGAGATCTCAGGACTGGTGGGAGCATATTGTGTTTAAATATTGGCTTTAACGAGGAGCAGTGGGTCTGAAATTTTAGGATGAGCAAGCCAACCTTTGATATGTTGTGTCAACGTTTGTCCACATTCCTCTCCTACGACGACACAACGTTTCGTCGGGCCATCCGTCCCTTTGCAGAAGCGCGACGGGGTTTCTCTCGTCATTAAACCGCGGAGACGTCGCCTAATGCCTCCGATCTGCCTGTTTACATCACAGTCGCATTGGCACATATCCGATTTATTTCCACATATAAATGAGGCCTGAAACCGATCTCGAAATATCCGAATGCATGCGTTTTTTTCCTGTTTACACGGTCATAGAACACATCCGATCTGTGTCACATATGAGCAAAAAATCGGAATTGGGTCACTGACAGTGTAAACGAGGCCTATGTAGCTTAAAAAAGAACTCAATTTAGTTATGAGAGGCGGCTTTATGTGTGTGCACTTTGGGTGTGAGCAACAAATCTGTGGGAATGAGTAAAATTATTTGCAATATGCACAATCCCACTCCGAAATTCAAGCCCTGTAACACCAACAATATTAATCTATATAATATTCAAATGAAACGAGTGAGTGAGGGGAGGAGGCTTTATGTGTCAGTCTCTGTCGGAGAGATGAGAGAGTGAAAGAAGAGCTGGTATCAGCGGCGGTTTCTTCATTAGGGCGATCGGGCGACGCACCACCAAAGTGTGAAAGGGACTTTTTCAATCACTATCTCATTCAACCACAGAGTTCCGCTAGCAGTCACTCACTGTTGTTCTGCCTCTGGATCAGCTCTGGATATAGTCCAATCAGCGCCGAGTCACGTTCTGTGGAGTACCGCCTCTTTTTGGGCGATTTCACTCTGGCTGAGAATCGCCCAGAGTCTTCCCATAGACTTACATTCAAAGATTTTTTTTTTCGAACTGCAGGCACTGCAATGCATTCTCTATGGGTTCCGGGAGGGCTCGCACTAACGTGCTTTCGTCATCATACGTAACCTTAACTTGTGCAGCGATTGGTGGAAACAAATATAGCCTACCTCTAATAGTATTGCAAGCTGAAGTGACATCCAATAATTTCCTCAGTGCATAACTTACATTTCACGGACATATTCTCCATCTGTAAATGTTAGAAAGTCCAGTTTTCTGTCATGAGTGAACGAGCTTTCTGCAAGCTATACTTCCGTGAACGAGCGCCGCCGCGTGCATGCGCGCCGAACAGACGGAGCGCAATAGAATAGGAGTGCAATTATTCTGACTAAAATATACATTAGCACTAAATTATAAATATATTTAGCTAAAACATTTGTTGTTGAATATTTGTTGTTGTTGGTGAACATAAATGTGCTAGAGAATTTCAAACCTATATGTGTATTTTTATGATATTAGCTTTGTTTTTTTGTTTTTTGTTTTTAATTTAACTACTTCTTTAAAAAGCATTATTTTGTTTTTAGATTGTAATGTTGCAATGTTAGAATGTAATGTGACCCCTTTTTTTGGATAGACTGCAGATAGACAGCAAGGTTACACTATGTTTGTTTTTATAACCTTCAATATGAACATTGTTTGTAGGACTATATCGATCAGGATATTAAATATTTAAAAAAAAAATTAAATACAGGTTTTTTTTTATTCAAATAGAAAAATAATAATTAAATACTCAGATTATACCATACATCGCCATTTAGCCCAAAAATTCTGATTTATTTGGTAATTGGCTATTTCCCAACCCTACCGGCTGAAGTTTTAGCTAAACTTTAGGCTAGTGATAGCTACATTATTATCACTGTTAAATTGTTATTTAACAATAAGCCTACATTCAGTCCTGAATTAAAAATTCAGTTTGTTGTGCCCCCCCAAATTTTTTTAACACCAGCCGCCACTGGCTGGTATCGTGAAGCTTTTCTGCGGGAAATGAGTATTGGAGGTGTTTCAGATATTTCAGTATCGATAGGTATCGAAAAATCTATATTTTTGACAACACTACATTGCACTTTATTATTATTTTGAGATATCTTTTTAAAAGACTGCAATTGAAAAATGTATATACAGTATTAAATATAAAATTCTACCTGCCAGTAGGAGTGACTGCGTTACACACCACTGCTGAAATACACACGCATTTAGTGAGTTGGCGGGTGTTAATATCCAACCGTGCTTTCCTACTATATAGTATGCTAACACAGTATGCCAAAAAAGCAGAATCCCTGAATAGTATTTGAAAAACAGTAGGCGAAACGTTCCCTGGATGAGATTATGAAGTGTGCATTCGACGGACACTGTACTATCCCATGAGGCCACGGGAGGGGATTTATATCAATAGTTAATTCATCATGACAACTAAAGCTGGTAGGTCACATGACAGTAACAACATGGCGGATGTAGTACATCCGAATTTCATTCATACTACCCATATTCATATAATATAGAACATTCTTTTTTAACAGTCGCAAAAGTGAATTCAGATGTAGTTGCTACTTAAACATTATGCGATTTCTGACCCACTGCTAAAAAAAATTATTAGTGAAAAATCTACAATAAAGTAATAAATAAGTATTTGTTTAGTCAATGTAGTGTCCCACTATCTTTACCTCATCGTCTATTAACCAGCTGGTGAAAATGTGCATTGTGACTAATTTATAGGCCTAATTTAACTTTTTGTAGTAACAGAGTTGTTTGAAACCCTTACTTTTAGTATGGAAAATACTTAAATGTGAACTGAATATGAACTTAATTGCATACAATTAAATTAAAATGTAGTATCGTTTAAATTTATATTGAATGCAGTTAGATGAACTTGAGAGTGCTGTTTTGACCTAGTTATAGGATTTTAGTACATCTTTATTTGTGATTTTATAATTAAATCTGCTTGAAAACGGGGTAACACTTTATAACAACTGCACACTATTAATCATTAGTTAAGCATTATTAAACATTTCATTCATCATTTATAAAGCATTAATAGACATTGATAAGCAGTTCATAAATACAGCTATAAATGCTTTAATGTTGATTTATAAGCATATCTATAACGTGTTTAATAATTGTATTTTCATACTTTTTTAATGATCAATTTGTCATTTCTAAATGAAGTATAGCATTATTTACAAACCAGTTATTTAGGAGTTGTCAGTGGTTCATACGATCATTTTGACAGTGTAAGTAAATTATTAATAAACTACTCAAATGTACATTCATACATCTTAAATATGTCCATGTTCTGTATCACTGTGTGTGTTTGTTTCCTTTTTCTGTTTAGAAGATACTGAGCCTTTAAATCTCCTTTATAAATGCTTTACGAGGCATAACTAGTCCTCACTTTAGATGATGCTTTAAATGCTTTATAACTACCTGCATTAACCATGAATTACAGTAGAAATACATGTTAATACAGCATTTATTAACACACTATAACTATTACTATATATCTGAATAATAAGATGTATCAATGTACTTTTAAATAGTTTATTAATCATTTACTTACACTTTCTAAGTGATCTTATGAACCACTGACAACTCCTAAATAACCGGTTTGTAAATAATGCAATACTTCATTTAGAATTGATAGATTATTAATAAAGTATGAAAATACAATTATTAAACACATTATATATATGCTTATAAATCTTTTTTTTTTTTTTTTTTTTTTTTTTTACATTAAAGCATTTATAGCTGTATTTATAAACTGCTTATCAATGTCTATTAATGCTTTATAAATGATGAATTAACTATTTACTAATGCTTAACTAATGATTAATAGTGTGCAGTTATTATAAAGTGTTACCGAAAATGGTTAAGGTGTCCTGCCCAATGTACTGACAAGCACTTATGGTAAACTAAATATATACTAAAGCCATTTCTATTGAAACTATGCATTTGTAATCACATATTTGTAATGATGAAATTGCAGATTTTGCACTTGTCTGATGTCATTTCAAACAAAATCAGACCAAAACGAAGTTCATTTCGGGAATTCAAAACAACTTCGAACTACCATTGGTCCGCTGCGATGATGTACTAGGTGGGTGTGGCTCTGAGGCTCCGCCTTCTTTGACATGGAAATCTTCATCTTGAAGTGTAATTCCGACTGAGAGAGAAATTTACACTGTTTTTTCACATTTAATACTGTAAAACGTCTTGCTTTTTAATTTTTTATTCCTAATAGTAGAGTTTTTTGGTAAATATACTTTCAAGATTTGAAGTACAAGTGCACATTCAGTACAACCCTTCTTTTCCACAAGGGTATTGCTGAATGCAAACTTGTTTATACGTCCAAAAAGAGTGAGTTTTCCACCTAACGCTGCCAAGCGCAGAGGTTTTAGGAAAGACTTGCATTCAGTTGGCAAATGCAGTCATTTAAGATAAGTGAAAGGCTGTTTTTAACATGGATCTTGTGAAGATGAAGTGAAAGGGCTGTAGGTTAGCACATTTCTTTTTCTCTCCAGGCATGCCAGCGCTTCTGCCACGGCGATCTGCTCAACATCTGAGCTCTATACAGTCTCTCCTGTTGTTCAGGGATTATATCTGCTAGTCCGCTTACTGTGAGGCTAAGAGAAGGGCGCTGTGCTGCCTTCAAGTCATGTCGAAATGATCGCATTTACAACATGAGAACACTATAATGTTGTAGATACCAGTGGGAAACTCTGGATTTTCTCTGAGCGCTGAATATCAGAGTTGGTGATGTGAACGAATTCATTGCAGAGGGAAATTAGATACATCACATTATATTTATAAGTAGACAGAGCTTAAGAAGACTTGCAAGAATTAAATAAATAAAAAACATTTAGTTAATAGTTGACAGTTTATTTAAATCCATTTTTCAGTTCATTATTGTTTCTGTTGAGATTAAAAGTAATGGAACGTTCTTACAGAGACATGTAAGGAAATTAATAAAAAATGACTTTCTTTGTGGAGTCTGGGCTTCAGGCTGCTTATTAAATCTAGCTCGGTCTGAGCCGTTCCCCATGTCTGATTTTTAAATTCTCTACATTATTAAACCTATTAGTTTTCATAGCTACTTCATATTCAGGCGAACACTTATTCTGCTAAATAGAAATCAACAATCTAGCACCATTAAACCAAGCCCCCGTCCGCAGGGTTTCAGTTCATCCTGTTAAATGTTACACTGCTGAAAAATGAATTTCTTAAAAAAACTTTTTAGCTTAAAATTCTTTTGTCTAAAATATCACAAAAAAAATTTAAAAAAAATCTCAAATCAAGATACCTTTACTTTAGAAGGAAATGAATTAAGATATTACGTCTTGATTCTTTTCTTTTTTTCTTTTCTTTTTTTTATAAAAATTAAGCGAGATTATGCTTATAACAGGGAAAAAATATCTGTCAGTGGGGAAATAATATTATTTTCCCTTTTAATTAAGGGAAATCTCACCCCACTGACAGATTATAAGTGTGTGTGTGTGTGTGTGTGTGTGTGTGTGTGTGTGTGTGTGTGTGTGTGTGTGTGTGTGTGTGTGTGTGTGTTTCAAGCATGAACTCACTTTATTTTGATAATTTTTTCAGAAAACAGATTTACAAAAAAAAGCATATTAGCGTGAAAGTGCAATCCCATGAAAGCGCCGATGGCAGAGGAAGTTCAGCTTGTGATCGACTGACGAGGCGCAAATTAAGGAACACAGACAATCATTTCCATTATGACCAACAGAATCTATCAAGAGCAACGCAAATTAGCGTCTGGTTTAAAGGGGTCCTATTATGCCCTTTTACGAAGTCTTGATGTTGTGTTTGGGGTGTCCTAGAATAGTTTTCATGCTTGATTGTTCAAAAAACATTATTTTCCACATATTTTAAACTATTACGGCACCTCTCTCCCCAGTCTGGCTTGAACGCGCAGAACAGTTCCTGTTTCGATGAAGCCCCTCCTTCTGAAATACAAAATGTGCTGTGATTGGTTAGCTGGATGACATCAATGTCCAACCAATTCCAACCCTGACTATGTTACTGAACAAGAGGAGTGTGCAGAATGGGTTTTATGCACAGACTACAGGACATTTCACAGGTATGTTTTTTATTGTTTTATTTTGTCCTACAAAAGCAACATAAACCAAGCTGTTCTCCATAAATTGTACAGCACACAGCAAAACTCTGGGGTAATGAAGTCAGGAACAGTGTTTAAAATAAGTTAAGAAGGTCAAACAAATTAGTTTTGGAAATGTTGTGGAAAAAACAGCGACAACACTGTCTTTTCTCATGCAGATGAAGCAGGACTCGTCCCCTTTCTGCGTATACCATGGGATTATTTAAGCGAGTAACATTCTGAATTCATAAGATCCGGAAAAATCATGTTGTAGTCCAAACGAGTCGTTCGTTGTACTTCTTGAAAAGGGGATTGTGTTAAATAAAATATCTCGCTGGAGTGAACTTTGAGCTTTGTAACCTTGCAGATCTTTTTTTTAATGCTCAAACAGCAACATTACACACTTACTAAAGTGGAAATAATAGGCATAATAGGACCCATTAAGACATGCTTTTTTGGGGTGGTAAATAATGGCGCAAATACCAGTAAATTCACAAGCGCAAACCTTAGTAAATCACCATGCATGATTGATTGAAATACTCTCCTCCCATAAATTGTGCGTCTGAAAGAGAAACTCCTACAAATGCACAGGCCTATGCAATAAGGTCAGCCCTAAATCCTGTAAACTGTAACGACTGAGACAAATCAGACACAAGTATTTGTTATAGTTTAACAAATAATATTTCAAACTCACTTTGGGATCCATGACCCCATCCCCCCAACAAGGGCAAGAAGGTCTTAGTTACCATCACCACGATCAGATAAGTTGGTTTTATGGCTGGTAAAAATGTGTCACTGGTCGAGACAGAGACAATGGGGAAGACAGAAACAGACTTTAAAACAGACTTTGCTGCATTAATCTGATCTATAAATGAACATGCATCCCAGAAAATTGTGTGAATGATTTACTGTCTTGTGTAATGTTTTTTAATTCTGTTATTTTCTTGATACTGTGTATTTTATGATAGAACCAACGGTCAATGTAACCTCACCTATACCATGTTTGGTCTCTATAAATTGTTACTTTGAAGATTGAAATGATTGTGTACATGATATGCCGATAGCTGCGCAACATATTAGTATTAAAAATAATCTTTCCTAGTTTCTTCATCAGAAACCAATCCAGCTGCACATGCAAATGAGCACGCTTAGAACAAAGATTCATAAATCAACCACAGAGGAATCTTCCCGCTGGGAAATTCCACCCTTCTCATTGGTAAAGCAAACCCGGAGAGGTGGGGCCTTTCTCAGGCTTTATTAGAGACAGATTCACAGTGACCCTCTCTCTCTTCTTCTGGCCTCTACTGCTGCTTCTTCTGGCCTCTACTGATGCTTCTTCTGACTCTCTACTGCTGCTTCTTCTGACTCTCTACTGCTGCTTCTTCTGGCCTCTACTGCTGCTTCTTCTGGCCTCTACTGCTGCTTCTTCTAGCCTCTACTGCTGCTTCTTCTGACTCTCTACTGCTGCTTCTTCTGGCCTCTACTGCTGCTTCTTCTGGCTCTCTACTGCTGCTTCTTCTGACTCTCTACTGCTGCTTCTTCTGGCTCTCTACTGCTGCTTCTTCTGGCCTCTACTGCTGCTTCTTCTGGCTCTCTACTGCTGCTTCTTCTGACTCTCTGCTGCTGCTTCTTCTGGCTCTCTACTGCTGCTTCTTCTGGCCTCTACTGCTGCTTCTTCTGGCTCTCTACTGCTGCTTCTTCTGACTCTCTGCTGCTGCTTCTTCTGGCTCTCTACTGCTGCTTCTTCTGGCCTCTACTGCTGCTTCTTCTGGCTCTCTACTGCTGCTTCTTCTGGCTCTCTACTGCTGCTTCTTCTGACTCTCTGCTGCTGCTTCTTCTGGCTCTCTACTGCTGCTTCTTCTGGCCTCTACTGCTGCTTCTTCTGGCTCTCTACTGCTGCTTCTTCTGGCTCTCTACTGCTGCTTCTTCTGACTCTCTGCTGCTGCTTCTTCTGGCTCTCTACTGCTGCTTCTTCTGGCCTCTACTGCTGCTTCTTCTGACTCTCTGCTGCTGCTTCTTCTGACTCTCTGCTGCTGCTTCTTCTGGCTCTCTACTGCTGCTTCTTCTGGCCTCTACTGCTGCTTCTTCTGGCCTCTACTGCTGCTTCTTCTGACTCTCTACTGCTGCTTCTTCTGGCTCTCTACTGCTGCTGCTTCTGACTCTCTGCTGCTGCTTCTTCTGGCTATCTACTGCTGCTTCTTCTGGCCTCTACTGCTGCTTCTTCTGACTCTCTACTGCTGCTTCTTCTGGCTCTCTACTGCTGCTTCTTCTGGCCTCTACTGCTGCTTCTTCTGGCTCTCTACTGCTGCTTCTTCTGGCTATCTACTGCTGCTTCTTCTGGCCTCTACTGCTGCTTCTTCTGACTCTCTACTGCTGCTTCTTCTGGCTCTCTACTGCTGCTTCTTCTGGCCTCTACTGCTGCTTATTCTGGCTCTCTACTGCTGCTTCTTCTGGCCTCTACTGCTGCTTCTTCTGGCCTTTACTGCTGCTTCTTCTGGCCTCTACTGCTGCTTCTTCTGGCCTCTACTGCTGCTTCTTCTGGCCTCTACTGCTGCTTCTTCTGGCCTCTACTGCTGCTTCTTCTGGCTCTCTACTGCTGCTTCTTCTGGCCTTTACTGCTGCTTCTTCTGGCCTCTACTGCTGCTTCTTCGGGTTGATGTCTGTGGGGGTCCGTTTCCATTCTCTCACTCACAAATTTACTTATGCGTGTATGTATGTGTGTTTAGATTAGTTATGTCTGTGATTTAGTTAATAAAACTTGTGCACAATACATGTTTGGTTCTGATTCTTGCAACACAGTTTACTTTACGATTTAGATTCTGACTACAGGCTCTTAGTACTGTACAGTAAGAAAGACATTTCCCTTCCCCGGAAATTAATATTTCTTAGAATTAATAAACAATTAACGCTGAGTGTTCACGGGACGAACAGGTGGGTTGATTTTAATATAAATTTTACTCCATTAAGTTAATTATATGAACTGATCCAAATATTCATAATCAATTATAACCAGTTAATCGTTTCAAAATCCTGACAATAGTTTTTTTAACGGCGGAAGAAGGTTTGCGCTGGTGCACGCTGTTGGCAAATCTGGCCCTATATCTACAGTCCCTTCGCCTCTCATGTAATTGTTTCTTGATTTGATCATGTTTAGTAGCAAACTCATTTTTAGCAGTGTAGAATCGGGAACAGTTTTCTTTGGACCACATTCATGTAAAGCTGTTCAGTTTCTGTTTGAGCTGCCTCTCATCCCTGCTGTCATCCACTTCACTTTCTGCTTCATCTGCACTCGAGTAGGAAGAAGAAGAAGAAATAGAAGGACCGAGCGAGAGGGAGAGCGAGCGAGACTCCCTTGAATCCCAAGCTATCAGCATCAGAATTCAGGCAAGACATGTGAGTCATGGGTGGGAATGTCACTGAGGGCTTCGTCGGGTTGGTATAATTCATCATGGATGCCAGTGTGTGTTGACAGGGCCACAGATGCTCTCTGCTGGGAGAAGACAGCACATGTGCCGCATTTAGACCACATGATCTTTCTTGCACAACCTGTTGCAGTGCATCTGTGGAGAATAAGTCTGGTTTTGGTGTTCTGGATAAAACAGGATGAGAGGTTTTCATCAGATATTACATGGATCCTAGTGCATTACACAATGGAGAAATAAGTAAACACATTTGATTAGTCAGAAACCCGTCAGAAACAGAGGGTGACTTATTGCATATGGGTTGTAGATGATATTGCGTATGAGTGATGTTCCTGCATGGATCGGCTTATTCCTCCTCTCAGTTTAACATCTGCAGAATGCCTGACGTCCCAGCATGGAAATGATGGATGCATCTTTACAGTTTGACAACACACTGCACACCTGCAATATGTTGTGAAGATGAACTTGAGCTTAGATGAATACATTTCATGAAATAATTCATCTATAAAATGATCATTTTCATATGCTGTTTTGTATTTCCATGGAACACAGAGGAGATTTCTGCAGGATTGAGGTTTTCTTGCATTGGCTGCATGAAGACAGTGTGTATTGTGTGTGCACTTCAAATCTTAAAAGTGTAAACTCCACCCACTGGCCCAAAAACGGTATCCGGTGTCGAGGTCGAAGGGAATTCCGCGTGTATGTCTTTTTTCGGGCGCTTCTGGGAAAAAAATCACTTTCATTTATTAAACAGTTGATTTCTAATTTTAATTCTTACTCCATAAATAATTTAATCTGACTCCAAAAAAAAAAAAAAAAATCTTTAATTTTTACTGATTTTCTATCTTAATAGCTGATCAAAAGATGAATTGTGATTTAATTTAGATCTTTGATTATTCTTGGCATTCCATACTTTCAGTTATTAATTCGTTATGGACCCAATGCCACATAGAGATCACGTCGGCCGGATCGTGTTTCACAAACTTGCTAATTCTGATTTTAGTCCGTGGATGTAGGGTTTTGCTTATACCTCTTAAGTCGGTTGCCTCCTGCTCACTCGTACAGAATGTGAGATTTGCATGACTGAACGAGACCTGTAGGGGAGAAGATAGTGTGCAGAGTCGGGAACTCAACATGGGGGGGAAGAGATGAGATCGGGCCAGTTGTGTTGTGCTCTCTGTCCCATAGATCTCTTCTTTACATTAGTGAGTTTTATGGTTTTATTGCAGGTTCGGATTCTTGAATTCAGTCTCAGTAGAAATCCATCCTTACAAAAGTATAATTTTAACACACTGTACTTGCAGACAATAAAAAAATAAAAAAATAACGAAATGAAATGCTGCTTAAACATACTTAAAGAGCGTAGACTTTCTGAACTGTTACTTAATACACGTTTAAAAAGTGCACTTTGTAATAATGTACAATTAAATGTTATTACACGTACATTTTCACTTATTTTAAAGTGCTGACAAAAGCACACGTAAAGTGCAATGACAAATCTATTGTGGTAAATATTCAGCAGTACACTTTAACCATATTGTCAAGACAATCAGAGTAATTGTGAAACTCTTAACTGCATTTAATATACATTTAAACGAACTACATTTAGATTTAATTGCAATTAAAATGCAATTAATTCCCTGAAAATATTGCAATTAATTCCCTGAAAATATTGCATTTAATTCACATTCAAGTAAAACATTCTGAAGTAGTTAATTTTGTATATTCAAATGATATTAGTAAAACGACTCATCATTTAATGATGGACTATCTCTTTAAAGGATATATCATCTTTGCAGCCCTGTGTGTGGAATGAAGCTTTTATGTGCGGAGAAAGAAAAGAAAGACCCTGCCTTTGACTACATTTGTTAAAACCATAGCAACTTGCTGGCGGTGACCAGAGAGTAGACAGCCCACGCATGCTTTCATGTTTCATGTGTAACCTCAGTCGTGAATCCTACCAAGACAGGCCTCATTCAGAACACCTACTGGAGCTCCGAATATGCTAAATCGATTTTAATTGTAAATCAAGCACCGTTGCGGATATGTCCAAAGTGATTGTGCTTCATTACATTGAATTGGAGAGCGGCGGAGAGGCTGTAACCCTACTCAACACATCTTTTAAAAAGATTATTGATTAAACAGAGACAAATGAATGCAGAGTTGGGATGAAAAGAGTGGCGGCTCATATGTGATATGAATACTATTGGGCGCATTTAAGAGTTTGCTCCAGACATCACAGTATGTAATCATATTGAGCAACAGCTGTGTCGCATAGTAAGAAACACACTTGATATTTCAAGGGGGAAAAAAAAGTGAAAGGAATGAAATAGTCTATTGACACTTTCCATTGCAATATGGATGTATAAGGGTTGTATCATTCACACGTGATACCCACTGATCGACATCCGAGAAATCTCACTCACAGAACTTTATACTTCAAAACATGCGAGTTTGATCTCTTTGGGGACTCATGACTCAGTCCTCAGACTCACAGTCCTGAGGGAAACGCAGATCTGTAGTCTACCGGGAACATCCGCAGAAAACGCCTGTTTTATGTGACTGGGAATGTCAGTTGCACAATATTTCAATGGTCCCCTTTAGACATTCTGTTGAATATAAGTAATGTTGCATCTACATGTCAACTGACTCTCAGTGGAGGATTAATTGAGCATCAGTAGACGGTTAGGGTTAGTAAAATAAGGTGTTAGAGTTAGTAGAATAAATTGACATGTACAACCCCAATTCCAGAAAAGTTAGTACATTTTGTAAAAATGCAATAAATTCAAGAATATGTAAATTCTGTTTAACCTTTATTTAACTGATAAAAGTACAAAGAAAATATTTTCAATGATTTCATTGACCAACTTAAGTGTATTTTGTAAATATAAACACATTTTGATTTTGATGGCTGCAACACGCTCCAAAAAAAAGTTGTGACAGAGACAAAATAAAAGTGAAAAGATTATAGAATATCCAAGTTAAACTCTTATGAAACCGTCCACGATACAGTAAGTAGATGAACTGGTAATAGGGGAGGTAATATCGTGTTTC